>NW_027657537.1:0-25371 GCF_964235325.1 Thermobia domestica | reverse complement strand
ACTCCTCATTACTTGCAACACGTTCTTTGTGCCATATGATAAGTTGCTGTCGATCTTCAGTGCTCCTTGAATCAGGATCAAAATATTTTAGATCAGGAATTTTGCCTATATAATTTTGGTTCTCTACTGTATTAAACAAGTACGGAAAATCTCCCTTTCGTAAATTTGCAGAAAGACCTAACGTCTTAGGTAATTTAGATAATTTAACTCCCATATACAAATATGTGTCACGAAAGTAAATCTTTTGTCCTAAACGCATTTCAATAATTTTTTGCCCTGACATTATTACTTCAGGTGTAAAATGATGGTTTATGATCAAAGTTTTAGCACAGAATTGCATATCATAATTACTGCCATTATGGGAAAGCACAATGATTTTTTTAAACATTGGTCGAGTTATTAATACATGATTAACAAATTCTTCAATGTTGTGAAAATCAAACGAACGGAATCCATTTTTATCGCCGCATACAAAGCATGTATCATCAAGTTTCATATCCTTACACTTGTAACAAGCATGAATACAATTTACGAAATTTACGCGATGTTCTTGTTCTCCCTGTTCATTTTTAGGAAGTAACATTGTTTCTACATCAAAGATAATGTACAAAAAGGTATCTACATGTTGCATCATAGCCGTTTGAACAAAACAAATATGGTCATCGCTTACATATGTGTAACATGTTTTACAATAACGTTCACCACATTCATGTTGAGACCTGCGTGAACGCATGTCAATCATATCACCACATAGGACACAAATTTTCTTTGTTTCGCATAAACTTTTTCCGGAAACATTTATTGTTTTATGATTAGCAAAACATTCTTCTGAAGGAAACAGTCTATGACAATTAATGCATTCGCGTTTAATATTATTATCATTATTACAAACATTGTGATACTTTTCACACATTGGACATTTGAAGTTACACTTATGATTTTCTGTACGATGATAACCTTCCAAACAATACTGGCAATAATTTTTCTTGTTTAATAGTGTTGTAATACTAGTAATTAATTCATAGTGTCCCTCAGTATACAAAATTAAAATTTTCTTTGATGCATATATTCCAGGATAAATTACATTGTAGTTTCGAGTTAAACGATTTTTTTCGTAAACAACAATTTGATAATGAGGTGATAGCTTATTTTGAAACTTTTTTACATCATCAATAGTACATCCATCATGGATTTCAATGTCAACTTTAGCACTGACACACAAATCCTTTGCTTGTTTCATCAATCGTTCAGAATGATTTTTCAATTCATATACGTAATTATAACGATGATCAGCCCTACCCATTCCAAGAATAATACTCTTGGGAAGACAATACACATCCTTTTGTACAGGAATAGTACATTGATGCATGTGTGTTACAAGATCAACATATTTTGATGAACCCATAGTTCGTCCCCTACCTTTACGTAAATCAACAATATGAATTTTGAAATTTACTTTATCACCTAATAAATAATTTTCATTACTATTTAAAACATTTTCAATTTTACGAAATAGAATGTCGGAGCTTAAATTTGACTTTTGACGCCACGAAATGTATATTGGTTTATTAATTGTGGAAGCAGAACTTTCTATTGTTATACCAACATACATATCATCATCGGCATCATTTAAAACATGATCCTTTACAAATTCAAATAACAACTGAATATATTTTTCAGGATCATCTATTCCGCTAGTTTGCATACGCTCAATTGTAACTTCCTTTCCTGTAAGTCCAAAATAAGTATAATGTTTGGTTCTATTATTAACAATACGAAAATATTCATTTGTTTTACCACTCCCATACATGACAGGTTGTGATACATTATTAGTATTAGGACTTGGAAAGTTTATAAAATTTTCCATGAAAACGTTAAAGTCATGTGTAGTTAAACTATTAGCTTTTCCTTCAGACACAAGTTCCATAAACTTTTCACGAGCTAAATTCTTTATATTATCTTGACGAAAGAAGCCTATATGATATAAATCAATAATATCTTTTGCAGACTTACACTTTTTCAAAACAACATGAGGATCAGAACCAAAATGCATAAACAATGCCTGCAATAACTTGGAATAAGCTTCATTGCTTACCATGGCACCCGCAGCATGACATTGTGTTATCACTTCCCATGTAAATAAAACTTCGTTTGGATTTTCATATCCACGTGCTTCTTGTGCCGACAACATGGTACAGATGACAGACTGTCCTTCCATTGTATGATTGACACACTAAATATGTAATTGCAATTTGAATTTTTGTCTTATACAGTAAATATTTTACACAATAATGTACACAGAACTTTGATATTTCTTTTCACAGTATTTTAAATGACAAGGTTTCGTAAGTAGACTTTTATGAAATAATTCACAATGTGTTGACCAAAGATACACTTTTTAAGAATTTTTACACTTAGCAGTAAATATAATAATAAAACTTTCCCGAACTTGTTTTAGTTCACAACAGATTTAGTTGTAAGTTTACCGACACTACACTTGAAAGGTTGTCGGGAATTGCACTAACACTGCCCGTTAACTACAATGATAAAACTTCCCGTAACTTTTTCAGTTTAGTATCGATGCACTACCACTTGCCACTCACTAACTATATTTTAGTTCACCGAAGATATACTTTTAAGTTTATCGGTTAATCTTTTAGCACTTTCCGATAATTGTAATTTACAAATTGCCGTAATGAAATTGTTTTAGACTAATTACAGCACACAAAGTACAAACAGGAACTGTGTTTACTTTTTATTGATTGTTTATTATCAACACTAATAAATGGAAATTCCAAGAACTCCACACGAAGATTCCCGAAGATTGCCGAAGGTTCCCGAAGTTTCCCGAAGTTTTCCGAACATTACCGAACCTAACCGAAGATGAACATGAGAGTTTATCCGCAATTCCTGTACATGTTGGTTAATGTACCACACGAATGGTTCCGAAAATTGCCGAACTTAACCGAAGATGGACATAAGAATGTATCAACAATTCGTGTACACGTTTAGTAAATGGAACTTGCAAAAGTCTTGTAACTTTAAAGATCAGCAAAGATATATTTCAAAGTTTATTATTAGATGTAACTTTGTAACAAATTTGGTATTTTAAAATAAATGATTTAACAACAGAGAGTATACCAATGATTGGCTTTACTTTAACAGTAGTAATTTTATAGTGCGCGGCGCGGCTTGCTGCGCGGGATTTATAGTTTTAAAATTTAATCTCGTACCCAAACGCATTTCGTTTGTAGTCTCGTACGCAGGTGCTTTAACATATTTTAAATTAGTAACAGTAATATTACATAATGTGATATAATTTGTAAATGCATTATTAAAGTTTGCAACACTTGAAATAATTATAGCTACTTGCTTTGTATGCTTTTCCACTGTGTTATGGGTCTAAAAAATTCCTTTCTTAGTAGCGCTAAGAATTTGTTTTGTCTGCTAAACTGGTTTAAACCGGTTTAAACTAGTTTATTGTTTTTCTTATACAATTATTCAGTTCTGCAACAACTTCGTTGTTAATTTTTTTATTTGTTCGCTTCCAGCGTAAGCTCTGAACAATCGTTGATTGTGAAAATATAAAAATTGCTGTGCAAACTCCTTATTTATTTAACATCTCGTAATAAATTACTCGAACACTACGTGTGAGCATACAAAAGATAAAAAATTGCTGTGCAAACTCCTTATTTATTTAACCTTTCGTAATATTCATTGGATCGTTTGTTACTCAAACTCTTTATTTATTTAACCTCTCGTAATAAATTACTCGAACACTACGTGTGAGCATACCAAAGATAATTTGAAAATATTAAAAGTTGTGTCAGCCTATAAATAATTCCGATAGAAACACAAAGTAACATAGTTACAAATATTTTATTCGTTCGCTTCATTAGCAGCCCAGAGGAATTACATTCCGAAAATATTAAAATTATCAAAACAACTTAAACATAAGAAAGTTATTTTAGAATGACACAAGATGATTAAACTTAAAATTTATTACATGAAGCTCTTTGAATGTTAAATGGTGAAGTAAAATTTAAGTCAGTGTTGCAATTGAATACAGAAACTATCAGTAAAAGTACAAGTTCCCAAAAGTAAAATGTAGAAACAAAACTTAAAACACAATGTTGCAATCTAAGTTGGAAAGAAAATTAAAAATACAACTTACAAACAAAATGTAGAAACCGAAAATAAAATTGCAGAAGCAAAATTAATACTGCAAGTTTAAAAAAATTGAAACTGACATGAAAATACATAAACAAAATTAAAACAACGCTACAATCTAAATTTAAAGTACAAGTTCCCAAAAGTAAAGTGCAGAAACAAAACTTAAAACACAATGTTGCAATCCAAATTTGTAAAAGAAAAAATTAAAAGTACAAGTTTAAAAAATTGAAACATGCAAACTAAAAAATAAAAATACAGAAACAAAACTTAAAACACAATGTTGCAATCCAAATTGCAAAAGAAAATTAAAAGTACAACTTTAAACACAATGTTACATTACAAATTCCGAAACAAAATAAAAATTACAACTGAAGAAATAAAAAATGCAAACTGAAAAACTAAAAATGCAGGAATAAAAAATTTTAAAGTACACAATGTTGCAATCTAAATTGCAAAATGAAAATAACAAGGAGGAAAATTTAAAAAAATGCAAAACTGAAAACAAAAAATACAAAATAAGATTAAAACAATGTTGCAATCGAAAATACAGAAAGAAAATAAAAATACAAACATAAAACATATACGAAACATTATGTAGTAGTATAGCACGTAGATCTCACCAACTTTGTCCGCAAATCTCACCAAAGCTGGTGCCAACTCATGTTATTAAAATAATGACGTGCTATACTACTACATAATGTTTCGTATATGTTTTGTTTGTATTTTTTATTTTCTTTCTGTATTTTCGATTGCAACATTGTTTTAATCTTATTTTGTATTTTTTGTTTTTCAGTTTTGCATTTTTTAAAATTTGTTTCCTCCTTGTTATTTTCATTTTGCAATTTAGATTGCAACATTGTGTACTTTAAAATTTTTTATTCCTGCATTTTTAGTTTTTCAGTTTGCATTTTTTATTTCTTCAGTTGTAATTTTTATTTTGTTTCGGAATTTGTAATGTAACATTGTGTTTAAAGTTGTACTTTTAATTTTCTTTTGCAATTTGGATTGCAACATTGTGTTTTAAGTTTTGTTTCTGTATTTTTATTTTTTAGTTTGCATGTTTCAATTTTTTAAACTTGTACTTTTAATTTTTTCTTTTACAAATTTGGATTGCAACATTGTGTTTTAAGTTTTGTTTCTGCACTTTACTTTTGGGAACTTGTACTTTAAATTTAGATTGTAGCGTTGTTTTAATTTTGTTTATGTATTTTCATGTCAGTTTCAATTTTTTTAAACTTGCAGTATTAATTTTGCTTCTGCAATTTTATTTTCGGTTTCTACATTTTGTTTGTAAGTTGTATTTTTAATTTTCTTTCCAACTTAGATTGCAACATTGTGTTTTAAGTTTTGTTTCTACATTTTACTTTTGGGAACTTGTACTTTTACTGATAGTTTCTGTATTCAATTGCAACACTGACTTAAATTTTACTTCACCATTTAACATTCAAAGAGCTTCATGTAATAAATTTTAAGTTTAATCATCTTGTGTCATTCTAAAATAACTTTCTTATGTTTAAGTTGTTTTGATAATTTTAATATTTTCGGAATGTAATTCCTCTGGGCTGCTAATGAAGCGAACGAATAAAATATTTGTAACTATGTTACTTTGTGTTTCTATCGGAATTATTTATAGGCTGACACAACTTTTAATATTTTCAAATTATCTTTGGTATGCTCACACGTAGTGTTCGAGTAATTTATTACGAGAGGTTAAATAAATAAAGAGTTTGAGTAACAAACGATCCAATGAATATTACGAAAGGTTAAATAAATAAGGAGTTTGCACAGCAATTTTTTATCTTTTGTATGCTCACACGTAGTGTTCGAGTAATTTATTACGAGATGTTAAATAAATAAGGAGTTTGCACAGCAATTTTTATATTTTCACAATCAACGATTGTTCAGAGCTTACGCTGGAAGCGAACAAATAAAAAAATTAACAACGAAGTTGTTGCAGAACTGAATAATTGTATAAGAAAAACAATAAACTAGTTTAAACCGGTTTAAACCAGTTTAGCAGACAAAACAAATTCTTAGCGCTACTAAGAAAGGAATTTTTTAGACCCATAACACAGTGGAAAAGCATACAAAGCAAGTAGCTATAATTATTTCAAGTGTTGCAAACTTTAATAATGCATTTACAAATTATATCACATTATGTAATATTACTGTTACTAATTTAAAATATGTTAAAGCACCTGCGTACGAGACTACAAACGAAATGCGTTTGGGTACGAGATTAAATTTTAAAACTATAAATCCCGCGCAGCAAGCCGCGCCGCGCACTATAAAATTACTACTGTTAAAGTAAAGCCAATCATTGGTATACTCTCTGTTGTTAAATCATTTATTTTAAAATACCAAATTTGTTACAAAGTTACATCTAATAATAAACTTTGAAATATATCTTTGCTGATCTTTAAAGTTACAAGACTTTTGCAAGTTCCATTTACTAAACGTGTACACGAATTGTTGATACATTCTTATGTCCATCTTCGGTTAAGTTCGGCAATTTTCGGAACCATTCGTGTGGTACATTAACCAACATGTACAGGAATTGCGGATAAACTCTCATGTTCATCTTCGGTTAGGTTCGGTAATGTTCGGAAAACTTCGGGAAACTTCGGGAACCTTCGGCAATCTTCGGGAATCTTCGTGTGGAGTTCTTGGAATTTCCATTTATTAGTGTTGATAATAAACAATCAATAAAAAGTAAACACAGTTCCTGTTTGTACTTTGTGTGCTGTAATTAGTCTAAAACAATTTCATTACGGCAATTTGTAAATTACAATTATCGGAAAGTGCTAAAAGATTAACCGATAAACTTAAAAGTATATCTTCGGTGAACTAAAATATAGTTAGTGAGTGGCAAGTGGTAGTGCATCGATACTAAACTGAAAAAGTTACGGGAAGTTTTATCATTGTAGTTAACGGGCAGTGTTAGTGCAATTCCCGACAACCTTTCAAGTGTAGTGTCGGTAAACTTACAACTAAATCTGTTGTGAACTAAAACAAGTTCGGGAAAGTTTTATTATTATATTTACTGCTAAGTGTAAAAATTCTTAAAAAGTGTATCTTTGGTCAACACATTGTGAATTATTTCATAAAAGTCTACTTACGAAACCTTGTCATTTAAAATACTGTGAAAAGAAATATCAAAGTTCTGTGTACATTATTGTGTAAAATATTTACTGTATAAGACAAAAATTCAAATTGCAATTACATATTTAGTGTGTCAATCATACAATGGAAGGACAGTCTGTCATCTGTACCATGTTGTCGGCACAAGAAGCACGTGGATATGAAAATCCAAACGAAGTTTTATTTACATGGGAAGTGATAACACAATGTCATGCTGCGGGTGCCATGGTAAGCAATGAAGCTTATTCCAAGTTATTGCAGGCATTGTTTATGCATTTTGGTTCTGATCCTCATGTTGTTTTGAAAAAGTGTAAGTCTGCAAAAGATATTATTGATTTATATCATATAGGCTTCTTTCGTCAAGATAATATAAAGAATTTAGCTCGTGAAAAGTTTATGGAACTTGTGTCTGAAGGAAAAGCTAATAGTTTAACTACACATGACTTTAACGTTTTCATGGAAAATTTTATAAACTTTCCAAGTCCTAATACTAATAATGTATCACAACCTGTCATGTATGGGAGTGGTAAAACAAATGAATATTTTCGTATTGTTAATAATAGAACCAAACATTATACTTATTTTGGACTTACAGGAAAGGAAGTTACAATTGAGCGTATGCAAACTAGCGGAATAGATGATCCTGAAAAATATATTCAGTTGTTATTTGAATTTGTAAAGGATCATGTTTTAAATGATGCCGATGATGATATGTATGTTGGTATAACAATAGAAAGTTCTGCTTCCACAATTAATAAACCAATATACATTTCGTGGCGTCAAAAGTCAAATTTAAGCTCCGACATTCTATTTCGTAAAATTGAAAATGTTTTAAATAGTAATGAAAATTATTTATTAGGTGATAAAGTAAATTTCAAAATTCATATTGTTGATTTACGTAAAGGTAGGGGACGAACTATGGGTTCATCAAAATATGTTGATCTTGTAACACACATGCATCAATGTACTATTCCTGTACAAAAGGATGTGTATTGTCTTCCCAAGAGTATTATTCTTGGAATGGGTAGGGCTGATCATCGTTATAATTACGTATATGAATTGAAAAATCATTCTGAACGATTGATGAAACAAGCAAAGGATTTGTGTGTCAGTGCTAAAGTTGACATTGAAATCCATGATGGATGTACTATTGATGATGTAAAAAAGTTTCAAAATAAGCTATCACCTCATTATCAAATTGTTGTTTACGAAAAAAATCGTTTAACTCGAAACTACAATGTAATTTATCCTGGAATATATGCATCAAAGAAAATTTTAATTTTGTATACTGAGGGACACTATGAATTAATTACTAGTATTACAACACTATTAAACAAGAAAAATTATTGCCAGTATTGTTTGGAAGGTTATCATCGTACAGAAAATCATAAGTGTAACTTCAAATGTCCAATGTGTGAAAAGTATCACAATGTTTGTAATAATGATAATAATATTAAACGCGAATGCATTAATTGTCATAGACTGTTTCCTTCAGAAGAATGTTTTGCTAATCATAAAACAATAAATGTTTCCGGAAAAAGTTTATGCGAAACAAAGAAAATTTGTGTCCTATGTGGTGATATGATTGACATGCGTTCACGCAGGTCTCAACATGAATGTGGTGAACGTTATTGTAAAACATGTTACACATATGTAAGCGATGACCATATTTGTTTTGTTCAAACGGCTATGATGCAACATGTAGATACCTTTTTGTACATTATCTTTGATGTAGAAACAATGTTACTTCCTAAAAATGAACAGGGAGAACAAGAACATCGCGTAAATTTCGTAAATTGTATTCATGCTTGTTACAAGTGTAAGGATATGAAACTTGATGATACATGCTTTGTATGCGGCGATAAAAATGGATTCCGTTCGTTTGATTTTCACAACATTGAAGAATTTGTTAATCATGTATTAATAACTCGACCAATGTTTAAAAAAATCATTGTGCTTTCCCATAATGGCAGTAATTATGATATGCAATTCTGTGCTAAAACTTTGATCATAAACCATCATTTTACACCTGAAGTAATAATGTCAGGGCAAAAAATTATTGAAATGCGTTTAGGACAAAAGATTTACTTTCGTGACACATATTTGTATATGGGAGTTAAATTATCTAAATTACCTAAGACGTTAGGTCTTTCTGCAAATTTACGAAAGGGAGATTTTCCGTACTTGTTTAATACAGTAGAGAACCAAAATTATATAGGCAAAATTCCTGATCTAAAATATTTTGATCCTGATTCAAGGAGCACTGAAGATCGACAGCAACTTATCATATGGCACAAAGAACGTGTTGCAAGTAATGAGGAGTATAATCTCCAAAAGGAAATGATTAAATATTGTCAAAATGATGTTAAAATTTTAGCAGAGGCTGTCATTAAATTTTCAAACTTAATTGAAGACAAAACAAATGGTATCCAATGTTTTATCGCTGCACCAACTATTGCTAGTTTGGCAATACTAACATATCGTACCTTATATTTACCCAAAGAAATTATTCCAATTATTCCACCTTATGGATTTGACCATCGTGATCGTCAAAGTCTGAAGGCAATGTACTGGCTACGGTACTTAGAACGTACTACTGGTAATAAAATTCTTCATTCTGGAAATGGTTTGGAAAAACGATTTGGGAGGTATAAGGTTGATGGATTTGAAACTGAAACAAATATAGTTTACGAATTTCATGGATGCTACTATCACGGGTGTTTAAACTGTTATCCTACACTACGACACGTGTCCCTAGATTCAACCTCTAAGCAAGGTACATCACTACAAGATCGGTATGAAAACACCACCACAAAAATAGCATTTCTTAAAAAATTAAATCTTAATGTCATTGAAATGTGGGAATGTGAATGGGATCATATGGTAAAAAATGATAAAAAATTACAACAGTTTATTCAAACACAGTGTCATGATCTTGTCGACCATCTGGTACCTAAAGATAGTTTTCATGGGGGACGTACAGAATGTTTTAATGCCTTATATGAGTGTACCAGTGAAGAGTCTGTGTCATATTATGATGTTACCAGTCTTTACCCCTGGGTGATGGCACGTAAGCCATTGCCTATAGGAAAACCTATAATATACAAGGGGCCTGACTTTCCACAAGTGCAAAGTATTCATGGATTAGTGAAATGTAGTATCTTGCCTCCCAAAGACTTATATTTTCCAATTTTACCATATACATGTAATGATCGCCTTTTGTTTGGGTTATGTCGTACGTGCATGGAACAAAGTGACAACAATTGCATCCATAATGATGCCGAGCGTGTCCTTACTGGTACATACTGTACTCCTGAACTTCATGTGGCTTTAGATCTCGGGTACAAAATTCTACAAATTATTGAAATTTGGGAATTCAAATTATCCGATTCAGAAAATAATCTGTTTAAAGATTATGTCAATTCCTTCTTAAAAATGAAACAGGAGTCTTCAGGATTTCCTAGCTGGTGCAAAACTAAACAAGATCAAGAAAAATATATTGCAGACTATTATGAACATGAATGCATTCAGTTAACGGAAAATAACATTCAATCAAATCCTGGTCTAAGATATATTTCCAAAATATTTCTCAATTCATTGTATGGGAAATGGGGACAAAGAACAGATTTATCTCAATCTGTAATTGTAGATACTCCAGAAAAATTTTTAAGTTATCTATGGGCACCCCAATATGAGGTACAAACTGTATTGCCTATTGGAGAGCGGCATCTCATTGTATCATATAAAAACATTGAAAACAAAAACAAGCCATGGAAATTTTCCAATGTTGTCCTTGCAGCCTTCATCACCTCTTGGGCGCGTCTAAAACTTTACGAGTTACTAACAGCTATAGATCCTGAGCGTGTATTGTACTGCGACACTGATAGTATTATGTTTGTGCAGCAACGTAATGAAAAGCCTCCACTTTCTTTGGGTTCCTATTTAGGTGAGTTAACTAATGAAGTTCCTGATGGGTGGGAAATTGATGCGTTTATAGGCTTAGGGCCAAAAAATTATGCCTATAGAATGAAAGAAGTTCAAACAGGGAAAGTAGATTATGTATTTAAAATTAGAGGAATTACTTTAAATCATCGTACACGACAAGAAATTAACTTTGATCATTTTTATCAACTAGTTCGGGATAAAGCTGAGAAAAAACAGTTACACAATCCAGGAAGAATTGTTCGTAAGCCTGGGTTTGTCATCGTGTCCAAGTCTGAAACTAAAACACATCAGAAAGTTCAAAATAAAAGACGACGATTAAATCATAACAGTATTACTGACTATAGAACATTGCCATATGGTTATCAAAGTATTAAGTGCGTGAAATGAATGGTATTCTGTATATATGTAAATAGTAAACTGTCTAAAGGTATCATGATGTCCATAAGTTTTGCTATCTGTTGGTACTTGTACGTATATATAATGTAAATATGTCAATAAGTTATTAAGAATATTCTAAGTATAGTAAATATCTTATTTAAATATATCTATATATGTATATCAATATGCCAAAATAGAATATTGTAGAGTATATAAATACAATAAAGCGTTACAATTTATAATAATATGTTTTATTTCTCGAAAGAAATATTGATATCATACGAAGTATCTGTATTCTATATAAGATAAAGAAAGAATACGTATGCTTCATATAAGGTTATTTATACGTATTTCCTACAATAAATGATTCTAAGTTGGAAACCATAATGATGGCATAATGTCTACTATACGATGAACAAGCATCTTAGAAGTAAGTAAAGGTATCAATATAAGACATTAGAATACTGTAGTGAAAAGATATCTATATGTAAATGGGTTATACCACAGTGATATCCTTTGTGCTTCAAATATCCGTACAACATGTCTAACAACCATCTACATGCGTAAAAATCACAATATATACATTCTAACATGGTATTCAAGGTAATCTATATACATAAGGAATCAGTTCATGTGTTTGCATTCATCTAGCATATCACCAAACAAAATATACATCTCTACAATACGATAAAATAAGGTTACAATCCAAAATTAATACAATAGAAACACTTCAGGTGTTTGCATCCAGTCTAGTATAGCCCCTAAAGCTACGCAACCAACAACACATGATTAAAACACTTACATGCAAACGAAAGATAATATATCTACAATATGATACATATATTCCTGTCCTGATATCAAAAACCAATATACATACATACATACATGAACCCACTTACAAACTAATCACATATACATGCAATTTGTCATTCGTCTAAGCTTCGTACACCATTAGACCCCCACAATATCCAAAAGATGATATTCTATGATAAAATCCCATATCACCTACACATACATGTACCCCCGCTTACAAACTAATCATATATACATGCAATTTATCCTTCGTCTAAGCTTCCTACATCATTAGATCCATACAGTATTCAAAAGATGATATTCTATGCTAAAATCCAATATCACCTACACATACCTGTACCCCGATTACAAACTAATCACAAATACATGCAATTTGTCATTCGTCTAAGCTTCGTACACCAGTAGACCTATACAATATCCAAAAGATGATATTCTATGATAAAATCACATATCAGCTACATACATGTACCCCCCACTTACAAACTATTCATATATACATGCAATTTCTTATTCGTCTAAGCTTCGTACTCCATTAGACCCATGCAGTATCCAAAAGATGATATTCTATGATAAAATCCCATATCACCTACACATAGATGTACCCCCCTTACAAACTATTCATATATACATGCAATTTGTCATTCATCTAAGCTTCGTACCCCATTAGATCAATACAGTATCCAAAAGATGATATTCTATGGTAAAATCCCATATCAGCTACTGAAAATACAATATCATTACATAAAATATGTTTCTTAGAGTTGCGCGCATTTCCTTCCACATTATCTCATACATTTATGTACAATACGCAGTGCTGTATATTACATATATCCGCAAAATGCCTCTAAATATACGAAAAAACAGTAAAATCCATTCTTTGTAATCCTTTTCTTTAGCATCTCATTAATATTCATTATCATCTCATTAATATTCATAAATAATTAATTCATTACTCTAGTTTTTTAAAAGGATAAAATTATTTATGCGGAAATACCTACAGAAATCTTGGTTGAAAACTTCTTCCAAAAAGCACAATAGTGAAAGTTGTCTTGCGTACACATTCATTCAGTCTTTTTTCCTCTTTGCAAGTCAGGTAGGAAGGGCACCCTTTCTCTCCCCTCTACGTATGTGGCAAGGTCTTAACAAAATGCGTAAGAAGTCAAACGCCGGTTTAAAGTGATCCTTTGCTCACAAAACAAAAAAACACACTTCAACCCTCCATCTTATATGCGGTTTCCTCAATATGAGGTAATACATTAACTTTTAAAAAGTGACACGTAACTATCTCATTCTTAAATTCTCTGTCGTTAGAATAATGATTCTTATTTCTTTCTTTTTTCACATATTTTTGAGTTTCCATGCATTAGAAATCACAGGCCCCCCCATTAAGCAATGTCCAGAGAAAAGCACAGTTCGTTCCCTCCACCTCCAAAAAACCCTGGACCACCCAAAAATATAGCACACCTGTGTATATGTTTCTTTCGTTCTTTAGTAAACATCAAAGGGCTCCCTCCCTACCCATGCCATTCTTAGGTTACATGACTTTCTCACGTCCTGCTGTTACACTATTTTCAGACATCCATATGTCACATTAAATTGACACTTTGTTACTTCCTTAATTGACACAATGATGGAATTACGAGACAGCTGCATAAGAGCTTCTCATACGCTTACAATGGTGTTTGTCGGCAATCCATTGTTCTATTACCTCTCCTACTTTTGAGCAGAAAATCCAATATCACTACTCCATTTTCCCTCCTCCTGTGCCCTTTCCCCTGTGGTTACCTCACCTTACGACATCCCCTTCTTTCTTTAGAATTAGTTTCTTGAATACCAAGACCAACTGCGTTCAAGATTAACAAAAAAGACTTGTGTGGACATGTTCTGAAGTTCCTTTAGCTATTTCTGGTCACTTGACCAAGAAATAAGGAAGGAAAAACACGTTTCTTAAAGGCTTGGGGAAAAACAGTAAGTAATCAGCATAAATTGTATAAATTAATATAAAATTGTATTAAAATATATGATAAAACATTCAACAGGAAATTTGCATCCATTTTCGTGAGATTTTGGGAACATGGGTAAATTTTTTGGTACAAAATGGCTGATTTTAGCCTCATTTTCGTGAGATTTTGGGAACATGGATAATTTTTGGTAGAAAATGGCGGATTTTAGGGCGATTTTCGTGAGATTTTCGGAACATGGGTAAATTTTGGTACAAAATGGCGGATTTTAGGGCGTTTTTCGTGAGATTTTCGGAACAAGTTCGTGAGAAGTACGTGCTATACTACTTGCTCTCCTCATAATGTGTTCTCCTTTAACATTTCTCTCTGGAGATGATGTCGATGTTGAGTGTCTTTCCATTATGGAAGATGCACCATATCACGAAAGACTTGAGTGGTTTTTAGATTATTTTGTAGAACAGTTGTTAAACAATCCCTGTATTGACATCTCTACGTAGAACTGCTCGAATCAACAGCACAGAACGAATAATGCTGTTACAGGGTGAACCACAGGCTCAAATCATTAATAGGTACGTCAGCGACTAATGTGTACTGTTTGGTGAAGTATCTAAAAAAAAAAGTGGGACCGTGTACAACGACTACCTATATGAAAGAAGAACTTTAAACATTGAAGGGAAACGTAGACGACGTGAGTACATAAGATTGGACGGTAGAATAGAAAACATTAACTGAATATGTAGCTTCAAAAGGTATCAAGAAATTCTTGAGTTGAATGGCACACCTTCAAAAGCTGGAGTAATTTTGATTGAACTCTTATTATAAATCATGAAAATAAATTACTAATTCATTGGACCTTAATTTTGACTTTGTTTCTTATTCTGAGCTAGATCCGACCAAAAATCCCTAAATATGCTCATAACAATGGACAATTATGTCCCAAATGAGTGACTTGTGATAAATCATCCGCTAGCAAGTTCCTCTAATTGGATAATTCCGTAATGCTCACGCGTAATTACAATTATCTCAGTACCGTATGTTAAAAATGAAGAAAGAATATTAATTCCACTCTGAGTACCCACTGTGGCAAATAGTAATTGGAAATTTAAGAAAAATTATAATAAAAGAAAACAAAAAATAAATATTTCTAGAAGTTCCTTTCAAATATCATGACCAGTCGTTCGACCAATCAGATATAAGGATTAGTTTACATTTTCCAGTTTTGACTAATCACAAACAAGCATTTGTTTACATCTTTCCGATGCGTCACCATGTATCCTAGTAACTGTTCTTTCACTTTTCTGTATAATTGATCATTATATTTGCATTTGCATGTTCTTAGGTACTATGAGAAAGGTCTGTATGTATGAATGATGAGTTAATAATAATTTTATATTCTGCAAGATTCTTAGTCTGCTTTTAGTATGCAAAAAACCAGGGTGCCGTGAAAAAGTCATGTTATTCCCCATAGAACAATTTGCTGGCTACACCAGTGTGATAAATTTGGTCTTTGTATAGGAGTTTATATTGTGTCCCTATCCTCTAACTGAACACTCGAAAATATCCTCTCTCAGCTTGGAGAATAAAAAGCTATTTTGAATAGTACCGCAAATGTCCCAGTATCACAAATGTTGATACTCCAAATACCGCAAATGTCGATACACAAGTATTGCGCTTTCTCACTGCTGACTGAACACCTGTAAAAAAAATTCTTATCTGATTGCTTCTAACTACATTTCTCGATTGGATGAGCACAGGAAGACGTCTTGGTCTCTTATTGAAGATTGAAAGATATGATAAAATGTAACCCACTGAATCAGTGTATACTGTACCTCAATAATTAATACTATACATATTGAAATAAAGTTACAATTCCCAAGAAAAGAAAATATAATCAAATTTGTTCAGATACAAAGATATTTTTTTTCTTACATGTAAAATTGACATTTTGGAGTAACAACAGTTTTATTCTGAAGGTGCAATATGCAATATTATATATATATATATCTATATACTTTCTTTTGAATGGTTATTACTTCTTGAAATTGGTGCACTCTTTTTGAGGCAATCTGTATAGATGAACGTACAAATAGAGATGTATATGTCAGTTTCATAAACTAACTAACTAACTAACTCTATGGCCTATGGAACCCGGAGGTTCAGTGCCGCGTTCACAAAAGCTCTCCACTGACTTCTATCTTTAGCTAATTGTATCCAGTTTCTACTTTGTATTCCTATTTCTGCGAGATCCATCTTAATATTATCCTCCCATCTGCGCCTAGGTCTTCCTAATGGTCGTTTTCCTATGGGTCTACCAGTCAAGACTTTGAAAGCAATTCTACTTTCTTCCATTCTAGCTACATGACCTGCCCACCTAAGCCTCCTAGACTTGACGACTCTAACAATGTTGGGTAAACCGTATAAACTATGTAGTTCCTCGTTATGAAGCTTCCGCCATTCCCCATTCTCGTTCCTCTTGGGTCCGAATATTCTTCTCAGGATCCTGTTCTCAAATACTTTCAGTCTATGTTCTTCCCTCAGAGTAAGCGACCATGTTTCGCAGCCATACAGAACAACAGGCATGATTATCGTTTTATATATTTTAAGCTTCAAATTCCTCGACAGAATTCGCGACGACAAGAGATTTTGAACCGAGTAGTAACATGAATTCCCTGCTTTTAGTCGACATTTAATTTCTTCGTGAATATTATTTTCGTCTGTTAATATTGATCCTAAATATTTGAAAGTAACCACTTTATCAAAAGCGTTATTTAATATTTTAACGCCTCCACAATTTGCCGTATTATGGTCCCGACGCACTTCCACTGTCAGTTTCATAGTTGTGAAATATAGTGAATAAACGTTGAAGAGCAATTTTGAACCGTAAAATCATGTATAAACAAGAATTTCGCAGAATACAAGACGAATCTTCGTGACGGACGTACGAGAAACTCATTATTCGTCTTTTTGAGAGCAAAATACGGTCTCATCTTCCGGTAGCTGTGTGGTCTTTGTGTACCTATAACCAACAGAAAGTGAATGGGGGAGGAGGGTGGGGGGAATGAGAATTTGGATGCAAGATTTCCTCTCTTGCTGTAGATACATTATTCATAAATCCTCCCCCCACCACCTCAATCTTCTTGCTTCTTCCCTCCCCCGTTCTATTTTCAGTGTACCGTCAGCGCCTTCCGGAGAAATTAGCATAAGTCTTCAAGTACCGTTTCCCAATCGTTGTGTTGTTACTACGGTAAGCAACATGGCTTGCACGAAGAGAAAATACGAGGTTGTTTTTTTTTTTTTTCAGTCTTTTGTTTTTAAGAGTGACACGTAGCTGTTTCTGGGAGATAAGCCGCACAGCGCTGGATTCTCAATCCTTCCTTACTCTTCCCGTACGCTATCCCACTCTCCTTCTCACTCTCAGGCAATTCCCCTGGGAACGGGATAATATCTCTCAGTTTCAAGCTTATACGTCAGTTCACTTGACGTACTTTAAACCCAGCAGGAGTGTCGTTAAAATTATTCGCACGTTGTTCCTTCTCCATTTTTAATGTTATTTTTGATTATTCGTTATTCATACAAGAATTCAAGCATTATTTGATATTCTTATTCAAGGATGAGTCGCAAGAGTTGCAATATTCTGGTATACAATATACCTGTATTATAGTACAATCAAAGCGGGCTAATATTCAAATTGTATCCTCTCGTGCTGGACTGTCTGCAGCCACCTTTCTGCCAGTTCATAGATACTACCTCTTGTCCTTAAAGTAAAGAAGTCAGTTACTGTTCTTTCCACTTCCTCCTGCTCATCGGTGAAGCATCCTGATTTCACAAAGTGCCCCATAGATCGAAACAGATCCAATGGAGCAAGCTCAGGACTAAGTCGTGTGTGGTCTTGCGTTCTCTTGTTGCTGCAGGGGCTTTCGATTCACCACTGCATGACATCTTTGACAGCACATCCGCTCTAACTGTTTGCAATAAAGATCGGCACTAATGGTACGACCTTTAGATACCATCTCGAAGTAAATTACCCCATAGCTAGTACCACCACATAGCTATAGAGCATTATTTTATGCTCGAAACGACCCTGTTTGACGATTGATCCTGAAAGTTGAGACTTGTCCAACCATTGCTTTTGCACATTCGTATGATATCGGAATCTCTTGCTCTGGGGCGGCTGAAACTTGGTTGATCTACATTTTTACAACAACTTGCATGAAATTTCTCGAACCGACTAGTTGCTGTGCTCCAGGTAACCACTGCTATGGTTGTTCTGGATCCTGACAACCGAAGAGAATTCAAAGAAACGTGTGATAAAGTGTTGACAATGAATACCTCCAGAAGAGGATAACCATTGCTATGGTTGCTCTGGATCCTCACAAGCTGAAGAGAATTCAAAGAAACTCGTGAGAAAGAGTTGACAATCAATAATCTCCGGAAGAGGAAACCATTGCTAGGGTTAATCTGGATCCTCACAAGATGAAGAAAATTAAAAGAAACCAGTGAGAAAGTGTTGACAATCAATAATCTCCGGAAGAGGATAACTATTATTATGGTTATTCATGATTCTCAATAGCTGAAGAGAATTCAAAGTAACCTGGGAGAAAGTGTTGATAATAAATAGTCTCCGGAAGAGGGTAACCAATTGCTATGGTTGTTCTGGATCCTCATAAGATGAAGAGAATTCAAAGAAACTCGTGAGAAAATGCTGACAATCAATAATAATCTCTGGAAGAGGATAAGGATCTTAACAGGTCGAAGAAAATTCAAATAAACATGGTGAAGAATGTTTCTGAAAATATGTGTCAAAAGTGGTGGTGAAGAATGAAGCAAGATTTATGTAAAGGTAATATGTGGAACGTATCAGTTCTTTTGTAACCACCCTATCTACATAACTAAAAACGAAACCTCCAACGAATAGTCACCCGGTTATTCCAAGATACGCAAATGACACCAATAAAATCCGCGAAAGGTAGATACAGAAAGAAAGAGATAATTTGCAATATAAAAAAATTCTCCATTTCTCAGGCTTTTACCATATAACTTCCCTCATCATTTCTCGTCCAAGAGCAATTTCGGCAGGATTTGTGCAAAGTTATAAAGAAAATGGTGGGGGGGGAGAGAAAATAGAAGAAGAACCCTCGTTTAATCATCTATTCCTACCATTTCATTTTTCTTTTACGTGAGATACTGTACCTTGTCGCTATACCATCAGACCATCACGTATTCCAATCATTCCAAATCGATGTTCTCAATTTTTTTTTTTTTCATATTTTTTTGCGCGACACGTCATCATATAACTTTCCACACTTTCTTCGTTATAAAAAAAAAAAAAACGAGAAATCTTCAGAGAAACCAAAAAAAAAAAAAAAAAAAATGTCATTGGGTCGTGACTTGTGAAGATAAGAAACCTTCATTTCTGCTTTTCACCTAATAAGTACCATTGATGGCACTTCTTTTAGGAAACTTCTTCCTATATTATATGACTTGAACTCTAATATACTACCTTTCTTTCTCCCTTTTTTTCTTCATAAATCTGCCATGAACTGATATTTCGAAGAGTATTTCTATCGATCATATGACGTCAAATCTAACATACTGGGTTTTATAGTCTGCCACAAACTCGTATTTCGAAAGTTTCTAGTAATTTTATCCGTTACTTATCTTCACTATACTAAAAGCTCTATATTGAAAGTTTGCCATGAACTATATACATTGTTAGCAAAACTGCTTGTAGAACTGTTGTCACATGGTAGTTCGTACTATTTTTAAAATTCATATTATTTCTAAACTTTTTTGTATATTTCTATCAATCACGTGATTAACTTTACTCTATTTACAGTTGGGATCCAAATTTCACATTTGGAAGATCTTCGGTATTTCATTTTATCTGGGTCAGTAAGAAAGTTAGTTGCACTTCTTCGTAAATATTTTCGGTCAAAGCTAATTTGATGAAACTGTATGGCAACTCTGCATACAGCCGCTATGTAGCT
Source organism: Thermobia domestica (assembly GCF_964235325.1). NCBI lineage: Eukaryota > Metazoa > Arthropoda > Insecta > Zygentoma > Lepismatidae > Thermobia > Thermobia domestica. The sequence continues at coordinate 4,973 of NW_027657537.1, read as the reverse complement.
GTATCGTGTGACATAGCGGCTGTCACGAGGCAAGTGGAGTTTGTCTGATATAATCGGTCGTAAACATATCTCGACAGCTGCAAGTGGTATGCAAATTGGAAACGTGTACAGTGATTAGTTTGTGTGTGTGTGGGGGGGGGGGGGGCGAAAAGGTGCAACTGCACTGAAATTTATCGGCAGTTGCATGAAGTGTATGGTGAAAATGCAATGTCATGTCAAGCTATCGCGAAGAGGTGCAACATGTTTGAGAATGGACGTACAAATATTGACTATGCGAGCGCGAGGGAAGATGATTAACTGTGACAAATCCGGAAATTGCTGCTCGCGTGAATGAATGCATTCTTCCGTTTGACTTATATGAGTTTGATCCCATGAAAGACGAACTCTCAAAGCGACGATACCAATCAGATGACGAGTTGAAAGCTGCAGCCCAAGAATGGTTATCGGGCATTGGAAGGGATTTCTTTGCAGAAGGCATAGAGTAACTTATACCACGCCTCGACAAATGCTTAAATAACGGAGGTCATTCATTACGTTGAAAAGTGGATTGTGAATAAGCTTTATGATACAAACCAGGGGCGTATCCAGGACCGACTTCTGGGAGGGGGACAGTGGGTTGTCATACTGCTACTTATAGGGGCTCCAAACTTTGGGATGGGTTTTATTTATTTATATATATAAAATAAGAAAGTTTCCTCTTCGGGGGGGATGGGGCGATTGCCCCGATCGCCCCCTGGATCCGCCCCTGATACGAACAAAGTTATTGTAAAATATATATCCTGTTTTATTTTCTCAAGCAGCGCAACTAACTTTTTGGACTGATCCTCGTATAAATAACATTATTATACTACATTTACAGGTTTTACATATCAAAGTGTTTTTTTTTTGTTGTTGTTGTTGTTGTTGCTTATTTTACATATTTATTTATTTTAGTATTCTATACGTCTAATGACTAATTCTCTGAACTAGATATATACGACCTTATGCAGAGTCGTTCTGACGCGTTATTAGTGCCATACTAAAGAGAACGACTAACATATGTTTCCTACAGTAGTCAGGTCTTTAGTATGACACTAATCATACGTCAAAACGACTCTGCTTAAGGCTCATATAATTTTAGTTATCCAATTCATATTTGATATCAATCATATACATTCAACCAGGGGCGGATCCAGAGGGCGATCGGGGCAATCGCCCCTTCTCCCCAGAAGAGGAAACTTTCTTATTTCATATATAAATAAAATCCATCCCAGAGTTTGGAGCTCTTAAAAGTAGCTCTAAGTAGCAGTATTACAACCCATTGCCCCCTTCCCCCAGACGTCCGTCCTAAATCCGCCCCTGTATTCAACTCTATTATGCTATTTCTGATGTACGTAACGAATTCATGGCAGTTTTATTAATTGTACGACTTACTACTTAAAGTATTTACACTAGTACTTCCCAATCTTGTTTTCCTGGCAGCCCTCTTCGTAAACCCTGTATACCTCACGCACTGCCCTCGTGTCCGCTGAGTGGTCATATGTGCTTCCCGTCTAACCTCTTCCCTGATTTCAGATGCAGCATTGCCATCTTAAATTTCCAATAATAACAACCACTATGATGGGAGGTTTATCATTTGTTATTAATGAAACCACGTTTCTTACTAAACAGCTATTTCGTAGGGTACTCTTACAACATTCATAATATATGTAACTTAAACAACCATACGACAGTGTAATTTTGTGTATATTCTTAGCTCCTTCTATACCTGTTATAAATTGTTTAAATGACGTTTGTCGCCTTTATTTTCTATTTTCTCCTAGAAAATGAAGGATACTATATATTCTAGAAATTCAACCGAAGTTATCAGATCGGGATCACACTTGGCACGGTCGTAGATCTTGGCCTGTTACATGAGTTTAAAATATTATGTTTCTGCAAGTTTTCAGTTCCCGAGATATAGTCGGTCAAATTTTGGGTCTTATTCTCGAAAACAAAAATCCATACAGCTCACAGATGACGAGAAGAACCCTAGCAGAAGTAATGTGACGTAGGTATGGGCTCGCCCACTTTTCGCACGGGGGTTTCAAATGACACCACAGAATAGCACACAGATAACTACCGGGAGTAGCAGACGACATCTAAGTATAGACCACACCTCAAAAACCGAAAATGGACTTGACCGTGTCGTCGACCTTTCCCCGCTAACCCCTGTTTTAGGGTTCTTCTCGTCATCTGTGAGCTATACATCGAACTCGTCTGACTGGGATCAAGCTTGGTATCGCGGTAGACACTAACTGTATATAAGCATATGCAATATTATGTTGTGCGGGCTTTCGGTTTCCAAGTTATGCACAGTGCAAGATCTAAATCAATTCATTACGGATTTAAAAGATCATAACAAGTAACGTTTAAATAACAATTAAAGGTCAATTTCGGACAGAAAAAAATCATCAATATGTTTTTTCCGAGAAGAAGTATTTGATATAGATTCAATACAACAAGAATATGTTCTATGCGAGAAGTAGTATTTGATATGGATTCAATAAACAAGAATATATTCTATGCGAGAAGTAGTATTTGATATAGATTGAATACAACAAGAAAATGTTCTATGCGAGAAGTAGTATTTGATATAGATTCAACACAACAAGAATATGTTCTATGCGAGAAGTAGTATTTGATATAGATTCAATACAACAAGAATATGTTCTATGCGAGAAGTAGTATTCAGCGGCGTAGCGAGCATTACAAGATTGGGGGGGGGGGATGAAACTTGAATTGCCAAGTCTTGATTTTAAAAATGCCAAGTTTTGATATATATATATATATATATATATATATATATATATATATATATATATATATATATATATATATATATATATATAAGTGTTTCGAAAATCTTAGTCTCACTTTTACCAACCCTGCGGAAAACTTCACAGCAACCTTATTTTCATATTCGCCCCATTCCGTGCCCTATCTGAGATACGAATACGAACAGCCCCCTATTCCGAGTAAAATTTCACACCTCAACTCAGAATCACTATCATCTCCCACGATGCACAACTGTTAATTTGACAACTTATGGATAGTTTTGATAGTCTGCACCAGTCAGTCCTCACCAGAAATGCGGAGAGTTTTTTTCTCTTCTGTCCTCCAGTCTCCTCCCACTTCGATTTCATAATTTCGCACTCTGATGAAAATTATTAAATACCGGCAAGAAAAATTCTAATATATAACCTCCCTTTTAGGCGCCCCTCCAACCACAAGCCCGGGGCACGTGCCTCGCTTGCTCCCCCATGAGCTACATAAGTAACATACAATGATTACGTAATGCTTTGACTTTTAAATACTATAAAGAAAGGAAGAATTGCAATTTTTGTTTTACTTTCCGAAAGAACCAACTACGTGATTAAAAATAAAGTAGGAAAGGCAACACATTTATATGAAAATGAAGTGAAACACACACCGGTCTATGCTTTCACCCAGCAGACGTATTGTTTGGCCCCCCAAAATGTGACTTTTGGAATCATGCACTTAGGTTCATAGCGGAAGAGACAGAACGACTTGACTCATCCATTGTAGCTTTCGTCCATCGAACATTTCCAGAAACCTACTGTGCCCCCCTGTGCCGTGGGATGGAAAATCAGCAGCCGGGGCGAGAGTATACGACGGCGTCCTCGTACATATGAGTTAGGGCGACAGATCATTCGCGAAGCGCCACCATGGTTGGCGCGAAGCGTAAGAAAATTTTCAAAAATAAACCCTGCTTTTCCTTGATTTTGAACACCTTTTATTACTTTTTTCCTTCCATTTTATATATGTGCACATATATTTCCCTAACATGAGTAACATTATAGGACCATTTCCTAAAGCAGAAAGAGGATTTAAGTACATACTAGTTGTATTCCAAATAATTTTTCCTGTCTCTCTTTTTCTTTCATTCTCTTTTTTCATTTTCCTCCCCAATTTGCGCCCCCTTTCTTCGGAGCCCGGAGCTATCGCCCCCCGTTATACAAGGCACTGATGATAGCATTTCCAAAACACTTTTGTTCAGTTCTCCCTACTCGAAAAGCCCTGTAAATAGAAAGTCTTACTGCAAAACAGAACTGAAATAAGCTATTCTTGTCCTCTATATTAATATGATCACCTTTTGTTTCAAAGCGAAAGGTTTATTCACACACAAAGCATACACGGTTACACAATACAAAATATTGACACTTTACAATTAGAAAGAAACTCTTAAATTTGTCAAATTCACATACTATACATAGTAAAAGGTTTATACTAATAAACCTGCCATGTTTTCTTCATGGGAATACGGGACATCTTAGATCCCCTTCCCCCCAAAAACTTTCCAACAAAATCCAATAAACTGTACCTCTGGTTATGAATAACAGTATAATAGGCCGCGGTGGCTCAGTGGTATAGCGTTCATTTCTGGTGCATGGGGTCCTTGGTTCGATCCCAGCTCACTTCCAGTGAGCTTTGTAGTGGAAAAACACCGTGTGCGTCTCGGGGTTCTCCCGTTTCCTCCCACTTTCTTCATTTCATTAATTTCTCATCATCACCATCTCCTTTAGCCTAGCCGACATTTATTTTTTTCAACAATATAATAGGCGGAAGTTCCCTAAGCTGCAGCCACTTTTCTCTCGTCGTTCCCTGCAATTAACTTTACGGACTGAAGATGTTTACAATCCAACTACTATAAAAAAAATGCCTTAAAAACTTAAGATAATGTCTTATAAAAATGCTTTACAGAAAAACAATATGCAAACGATTCAAATCAGTGATACAATCTACATTCAATATTCTTCGCGCGTTTAGCAATATTTATTTACATGGTAGTATTTGCCAAAATTACGTTTGTCAGTTTAATCTGATGAAAAGTTGATTTTTCTCCTTGTGGCGTGTATAATTGTCAGGACCAGATTTACATATTTCTAAGACCTGGACCAAGCACAATTCTGTGCCCATAGCATCTCAAAGAT
>NW_027657536.1:0-25371 GCF_964235325.1 Thermobia domestica | reverse complement strand
GGGGCATTAATTAGTATATCCTGTTGAAAATCCATGTCCCCACTGATTTACTGTTCTGCATAATTCCTACAATGTAATTTTCTCAGAAATGCTTAATGCTTAATTTTCTCAGAAATGCATATTTTGACGCAGAATTAATATAAATCTGTGATAAAAATTGGTATTCACTGACTGAACTTACTGAATGGAATATCTGTAGACCAGTCTCACAAACATCAGATAACAGGATGATACAACCTGGTCATGGGAGTAACTACACTTTTACACAAAACAGCATTATTGCCGCGACCAAGTTGTATCATCTCGGTATCTTACCTGATGGTTAGTAATCAGAAGATTGTAGCACTGGCTCTATGATAAATTTCTGAATTTCTCTATTAGTAGCAGTTTTGTGATTAAGCTACAGTTAAAATAGTTTAAAAGAAAATACTTCTGAAAGATTTATTTATAAAGAATCACTGATTTTTGTTAGCCTCATTTCCCCAGGCTTTAGTTAGTAGAATAAGTCCACCAAGCGCTGACTCCGTTTTCCTTGGAGATCACTAGTATCGCTTATTAACATCGCAGCAGAAGGTTTCTACTTAGTTGCCACGGCCAAAAGCGTTAGGAAATTAGACGTACTAGAGACAAGACCAGAAGGTAGACGAGAAGGAGAACCAGTATCAGTAGTAAATAGTAGGTGTTGGTAGTATTCAATATCTTAATTTTCTCGAACTATTGGGATACGAACAGCAGAGAGAATGACAGAAATAATAAAAAACTTCTGCTCTCTTCTTTTACTGTATATTAAACAAGACCTCTCGATATTATTTGATGATAATAATAATAATAATAATAATACCATATTATTTAATGGATGCTATGCATTTGTTCTATGTCGATGGAAATTAATTACTTAGTGTACGAAGACTTCTTTCGTCCAACACAAGTGTAATGTTTCACTGCAGTGCATGCTATTTGTAAGTAAGCATTTCTTATTTTAGTATGACTTTCAACATTGAAGCAAATCAGAATGCAGACCGATTTTGCTTTTTTTTCTTTGTCGTAAACAAAGAAAACAACCAGATAAGGGACAGAGGTTAAAAGGAACGTTCAGATGCTGAGGTCAATGCATGCACCTTACAGATTTAGATAAATTAGATCTTGCTGTACTACAAACAAAAAGGAGCCTGAAGATTTTTGCTCGGAACGCAGACTATTGCAACATACGGTATTCTGCAGTTGGTAACTTTGTTGTCGAGATATGTTTCGGTAGAAGTTTAACTTGCAGCAGTAGTAGTGGTCGACGTTCGCCCGAATGACTCATCCTCACTCTCTTTTATGACCGGGATTTTTGAAATTCGTTCCCTTTTACGGCTAAGATGAGTGCTTTGGTACCTCGCTGTTGATTGGCTGATAGAGGTCACGTGACTTTAGGCCCCGCCCACGCGGGAAATTTAAATTTCCAGGTCACGTGGTATGACGTCATGAGTCACCCCGTGGGGAAATCCCTCACCCGGGATTTTTGAAATTTGTTCCCTTTTACAGGTAAGATGAGTGCTTGATATCTGCATCTGATTGGTTGACAGAGGTCACGTGATCTTAGACCCTGGGATATTTGAAATTCGTTCCCTTTTATGGGTAACATGAATGCTTTGGTACCACGATGCTGATTGGTTGATAGAGGTCACGTGATCTTAGGCTCTGGGATTTTTTTAAAAAATCGTTCCCTTTTATGGGTAAGATGAGTGCTTTGGTACCACGATGCTGATTGGTTGACAGATGTCACGTGATCTTAGACCCTGGGATATTTGAAATTCGTTCCTTTTTACGGTTAAGATGAATGCTTTGGTACCACGATGCTGATTGGTTGACAGAGGTCACGTGATCTTAGGCTCTGGGATTTTTTTAAAGTTCGTTTCCTTTTACGGGTAAGATGAGTGCTTTGGTACCTTGATTCTGATTGGCTGATAGAGGTCACGTGATCGTAGAATTTGGGATTTTTGAAATTCGGTTATGTATTTTGGTACTACGATACTGATTGCCTGATAGAGGTCACATGATTTTAGACCCGCCACACAGTGAACAGGTTACATGGTATAACGTGGGAGAAATCCCTCGCTGATTTGTTTCCATTTTACGGGTAAGATGAATGTTTTGGTACCTCAATTTTGATTGGGGGATAGAAATCACATGATCTTACCCCAGCCCATGCTAGAAATTCAGAGTGCTATGACGGCGATCTACCCTTGACTGTGATTTTAGAATGTGTTCCCTTTTTATTGTTATCCTTAAAGTTCCCATGAAGGATTCAACCCCTCCTTAAATAACCTTTTTTTTTTTGGTATCATGATATTGTACTGAAGTTTACCTTAAATATTATCGTTCTCTTTGACAGATAAGATGATTACCATCTTTCTTACCTTTTTAAACAATGGTGAAAGAGGGGACCATCCTTGTCGCTTGTAGACTTCTTATAACACATTGTTGTGAGTTTAAGCGATTTTTTTTAAACGCTCAGTAAGCGCTTCATTAATGGAAACAGTGTTGCCAGATTTTTCTTACCGAAACTGCTCCGATTCTTTTCGAAACGGTTCCACAGAGTGCAAGAAATTTTAAACTAAAATTTTTTCGAACTAAAAAAATTGTAACTAAAAAATTTTAAGCAAAAATTTTCAAACAAAAAATTTTCGAACTAAAAATTTCAAAAAAATTTCGAACTAAAAAATTTAAACAAATTTTTCGAACCAAAAAACTTTAAACTAAAAACTTTCGAACTAAATTTTCAAATCAAAAAATTTTCGAACAAAAGAAATTTAAAAAATTTTCGAACCCAAAAAAATTTCGAACTAAAAAAATTGAAACAAAATTTTGTTGAACTAAAACATTTTTTAAAAACAAAAGTTTCGAACTAAAGATGTAAATCACATCTAAAAATTTTCAAATCAAACTTTTTATCGAACTAAACTTTTAAAATTTTCGAACTAGAAATTTAAACCAAGTTTAAGAAAAATCCTAAGAAATGCTTCTCCAGGAATCGAACTCAGGTCTTTCAAACCAAAGATGTGTATGCTAACCGCTTAAATGAGATCGGATTTAATCATGCTTGGTAGGTTTCGAACCATGTTCCTTGATAAGGATACACTTATACTTTAAGAAAATAAATCTGTGTAACGCTTCCGTTCGTGGATTAAAATAAAATGCTGATAGACTTCTTTGTGTGTTGACATAGAAGCACATATGATTTAAATGCAAACGTCAGCGAATGTTGTATCGTATTACTTTTGTTTTACTACGAACGTGTCAGCATGATTCATGAAAAAAGCAAACATTGATATTTTCTTATGGAATATGAGGAAAATGAAATGTCGTCACAGTTACGACAGGTAGTGACATGATCCTGACAGAGAAGGCATTTGGGATGATGTCATGATCGGAATTGCGATACTAGATGTTGTAACTATTGAGAAACATGAATGACGTCACGATCGATTGTTACACATCGTTTTGGTTCGTGATTCATGACAAAAGCAGCGTTGTGATTGGTTCGTTGTGATGTCATTTTATGAATTTCCTCGTTTCTGATTGGTTGATGATGACATCGTTTTCACAGCGACCTAAATAAAAATCTAAATTTCATTTTTCAAATCCTACACCGCTCTCAACTATCAAGTGAGAAGGACTGTTTTTTAAAAGTGTCTTTACTGCACCGACTTTTTATTCACTGAATTTGAGGTAAGTTCAGTGAGATTTTATTTTTCACACAAGATTCGAAAATCATTATTATTTCATATTTGTGGGCGGATCACTAATACACTGTTTTACTTTTAGTGCGAAATATTTAGGCTATAAAGGAATTAGTGGAATGGGAAAGTGGGAGTACGAATCAGGAACCCCACACATTAAAACTAAGTACGAGAAATGATATGGTTTAGCGTCCCTTAAGCGAGCGCCCGTCGGGAATTGAACCATGGCCAGAAAATGTGTATGCTTAGTTTTAAAAAGAATGCATTACAAAATTTTTAAAACTATGCCTGAGAATAATATGGTTCGATATCCTTTAAAACCATTGTTTTAGTTTAACGTCCCTTCAGCTTAACATGATATTCGAGCAACCACCCGGGATTGAACCAGGACCAGAGGTGTGTACGTCAACCACTTAGCTTAGTTTTGAAAAGAATGTATGATAACGCGTGAGAATATTAAATTTCAGAAAAGGCTTGACATCGACCCCGACGTGGAAAGCAAACCCACCGAGGATTGAACCAGGGCCTTCCATGTTTGAAGCATGTACCCTAACCGCTTAAATAAAAAAGAGTACAAGAATATTTGGTTAAAAGTTTTACGCTATACAGATTTTGTTTTGACAATTACATATGTGTAACGTGAATGTTTGATGAATCTCTTCAACCTGCAAACGCATCATTTTAAAGGTCGTTGTGAGTGGAAAAAAATGCTTACGCGTACTTTGTCACATCTCAGCACTGTTAAAACATTCATTCATTTCATGCATTCTTTTTATCACTATAGAATGGTAGGTCAGTTACATGCTGATGTAATGGTCTCGAGTTTGACAGCAATAAAACACTCATTTCAGTAACATAATTATTTTTTTAAAAAAACTGATTTCTAGTATGTGTGCTTTCATAATGGGATTCTGAACGCCACCGTAAGGGAATCAAACTCAGGACCTTTACATGAATTACTTAGTTAAAAATTTATCATAAACGTTATGATTTCCTGTTTATCAGGTGATTAAGATTTTTCTTTCTCCTTTCTTTTGTAGCAAATTCACGCTGCTCAATTCCTTTTTTCCCCATTACATATTTTATCGTACCTGTTTGTTTGTTTTCTCCTTTTCTAACCATGGCCGAATCGGGTTTTACTGTTCGTAATGAAATCACTCGTCATTATAGACGATTTAACATTGAATGCCGAATGCTCGAAATTCAATTCAACGCACCACCCGTAGGAACCGATATTATCCAATACGTTCATAACAGTTTCCAAGCGATGCTGGACCATTTATTAGCCAATGTCGACGATGAGGCGATGGTTGGTTTATCTGTAATATCACCACGCAATACCAATAAGCCATTTTGGGTGAGTTTTCGTCAAGCCCGAAACATGACATTGGAAACGATGTGGGCCTCGTTCGAAAGAGTTTTACAAAGTAACAATTCATTTCTCCTGCATGAACCATTCACCGTTCATTTTCATCGTGTGGATATTCCAAGAGGATACGGATATGGAGATCGTTTAGCCCAAGGAATACTTCAAAACGAAGAATTGTTACGAAGCAAGCGAGGGATTGTACGTGTACAAAATCAAGATTCAAGGTGCCTGGCGTACGCCCTTGTTATTGCAATTGGCCTGAAGGCATACAAGAATGTAGATGTGCAACGTTATAAGCAGTATCAACGCCAATCGAAATATGTTGTGGACCAAGAAGTCGATGCGTTATGTGCAAATGCAGGAGTGAATTTGGATCATGGTGCCAGTGTAAATGAAATTCGACAATTTCAGTCATACCTCAAAGAATATAAAATTACTGTTTATACTAGTTTTTCAGGCCATGACATCATGTACGAGGGACCCAACGATGAAAATCGCACTCCCATAAATTTGATTTGTTTTGCTGGACATTTTGATATAATCCAATCTTTAACTGCTTGTTTTGCAACCAAGTTCTACTGTGAAACGTGCCATAAAAAGTATAGTGAACGTAACAGACATGTGAAAAATTGTCCTGTAACATGCTCCAAATGTTTACAGAGACCTCTATGCGACAAGAACCAAACGCCGATATTGTGCAACGACTGTAATCGCCAAATTTTACGGCGAAAAATGTTTTAACAATCATCGTAATATTGTATATCATCAAGGGGAACCTGTATGTAAAATGGTGAAGCAATGTACTAAATGTTACAGAGTATATTCTTTTGTACGAAGTGGACAACGCATTCATGATTGTAATGAGATCTTTTGTAATGTTTGTAAGAAGATTGTTCCGGGATCACATCAATGTTTTATGCTTCCTGATCGCCAATGCTTGAAACCTGGTGTTCCTTCACTCATGTATGCAAAGAAAGCCTTATTGATTTTTTACGATATAGAATCTATGCAGAACACGAATATTGGTGATAACATGTATGTCCACGTTCCGAATTTATTGGTTGCACAACAAGTATGTTATGCATGTGTTGAAAACAATAATATCCAGCAGTCTTGCAGTACGTGTGGTCAGCGCCAACATATTTTCCAAGGAGACGATCCAGTTTATGATTTTCTTCAGTACTTGAGGGAACGTCGTCCCAATATAAATAGGATTTTCTGTCTCGCTCACAACTCGAAGGGCTACGATGGACATTTTATTCTAAAGACCATGGTAGAACAATGTCAATGGAGACCCGACGTCATATTAAATGGGACCAAGATATTGAGTTTAACCTTGAATAATCTGACGTTCATTGACTCTTTGAACTTCCTGCCTATGGCATTAAGCAAATTGTCAAAAGCGTTCAATTTACCCGCAACCAAAGGCTACTTCTCGCATTTCTTCAACACCAAAGAAAATCAATCATATATTGGACCACTTCCGGAAACGAAGTATTATGGTGCAAATGAAATGTGCGTCGAAGACAGGAACAAGTTCATGCAGTGGTACAACGACCATCGTAATGACACATTTGATTTCCAGAAGGAAATTATCAATTATTGTATTCAAGATGTCAATGTACTGCGACAAGCATGCGTTTCGTTTATGACGTCATTTGAAGCAGAAACCAAAGTGAATCCCTTCTTGGAGACGATCACAATTGCAAGTGCTTCCAATTTAGTATTCCGCCGGAATTTCCTCAAACCCAATACCATTGGAATTCTACCGGCACATGGCTATCGATGGAGAAGTACCCAATCGATCGCTGCAATGCAATGGCTGGCCTACATTGAAAAATCCGAAGGAAAACAAATCTTACATGCGGCCCGACAAAAAGAAGTGTTTATTGCGAGATTCCACGTTGATGGCTACTACCAAGATCCTGAGACGTTAGAGGAGCACATCTACGAGCATGCTGGCTATTTTTATCACGGGTGTAAAGTGTGTATTACTACAGGCCGTAATCAGCCCATCTACAACAATCCAGAAGACACCATGGAATTCCGTTATGAACGAACGCAACGAAAAAATGCAAGACTGCGTGAATTGGGGTACATTGTACATGAAATGTGGGAGTGCGAATTTAAACAGTTCTTGAAACAAAATCCTGCAATGGCGACATATCTGAAGAATCACCCGTACATGAACCGCAGACCCTTAAATCCAAGAAATAGCTTTTTTGGAGGAAGGACCAATTGTGTGAAATTGTACCACCAAGTCGACGAAAAAGCAGGAGAAGTAATAAAATATTTCGAAATTGTTTCACTTTATCCTTACATAAATAAGTGTGCTAAATACCCTGTAGGCCATCCTAGAATTTATCTACAGGGTGATGAAAATATACCACCAATAAATAAAGTCAATGGTCTGATTAAAATGACGATATTGCCAAGTCAACATCTTTATCATGGTCTCCTGCCTTACCGATGCAACAAGAAACTACTGTTCCCACTGTGTGCTGCATGTGCCGAAGAAATGAACCCAGACCCTACAGCAACGTGTACACACAACGATCAGGAGCGGTGCCTCACTGGAACATGGGTATCATATGAAATACAGAAGGCAATAGAATTAGGATATCAACCGGTGGAAATCTTTGAAATTTGGGATTATGACATTGAACAATATGATCCCATCACGAAAACAGGTGGCTTGTTCACGGAATACATCAATACGTTTTTGAAATCGAAAATGGAAGCTTCTGGCTGGCCCAGTTCCTGTGTGACCGAAGAAGACAAATCAAAATTTATACAAACCGTCCTGGAGCGTGAAGGTATTGCATTGGATCCGACCAAAATTGAAAATAATCCTGCACGAAGAAGTTTATCTAAGCTTTGTGGTAACTCTCTATGGGGAAAACTTTGCCAGCGTACAAACTTTAGCCAGACCACAATTATTGATCGGCCGGAAGAATTTTATGAAAAACTCACTTCCCCCGAAATTAAACTCCATCAAATTGTACCCATCAATGATACGATGTTGTATGCGTTCTGGGAGTACAATGAACATGTGCCTGTTCAAAACCGAAACACCAATGTCGTGTTAGGTGCATTTACAACATGTCAGGCACGTCTGGAACTGTACAAGTACCTGGAAATGTTGCAGGAACGTGTTTTATATTTCGACACGGATTCTGTGATTTTTACAGAAAAGCCCGGAGAGCCAACCATGGAACCTTCAACGTACTTGGGATGCTTATCGGATGAGATGGAGTCTTATGGACAACGAGCGTACATCAAGACATTTGTCAGTGGAGGACCGAAAAATTACAGCTTAGAAATATACAATCCAGATACCAACGTCACCAGCTACATATGTAAAATTAGAGGATTTACATTAAACTACAATGCAGGGCAGCAATTAAATTTCAACACGCTAAAAGAAATGATTACAAATCAATGCCGTGGACAAGTCACCATTACAATCCCCCATAAGATATGCAGGACCAAAGACCATACCATCGTCACACTCAAAGAAGAAAAAATGTACAGCATCCAGTACACAAAACGTCGATTTAAAGAACTCAATTCTTATGATACGGTTCCGTACGGGTACGTTAAAAAACAGAAGTTGGAACTGGAAAAAGAAGAAGATGAAGAAAAATTGTAAACACCCAATAAGGCCGCCATTTCTTTTTTCCTTTTCCTTTTTACCTCCTTGACCATAAAGCAGTAACACCAAGAAAAAAAAAATGAAGTACCCAGAAGAGTTCATAAACCACCAACACCATCAGTGGAACAAATGTAGTCATCTCGTATCCAAGGAGGAACCTTGACCATAAAAGAGCAACACCTAGAAAAATGCGGTACCCAGAAGAGTTCATAAACCACCAAACCCACCATCAGTGGAAGAAATGCTGGTCCCCGAGGAGGAAGATGAGCCTAAACAGATCCATCATTTACGAGTAAGTTTTTTTTCTCTTATCAATATTGACTCGTTTTTATTGTTTCAGGAAAAAAGAAATTCATAAAGTAATCCATTGTTTCTTCTTTTTCTTTACAGGATACGTCTACAGGATTCGAAGATGATGACACGTCCAAAATATTCATTAACTAGATCCTGTATTTATTATGTTAATAAAATTGTATGAGAAGAGCACATACCTTTCGTTAAAATACAAGCTGAAAAAAATATGTTTTATTATTTCTTGAAACCCTGAACACTTGTTTTCAAATCATGGTAATCTTGAAAATTTAAGGTGAAAAATATATCCAAGATTTGGTTTAAATGATTTTGTTCGAAAAATTAATTAAAGAATTTTTAGTGTCCAAAATTTGGTTTTTAATTAGTTCAAAAAATTGATTTGAAAATATTCAAATGTGGTTTCATGAATCATGCTGACACGTTCGTAGTAAAACAAAAGTAATACGATACAACATCGGCTGACGCTTGCATTTAAATCACATGTGCGAACACACAAAAAAGTCTATCAGCATTTTATTTTAATCCACGAACGGAAGCATTACACTGCCAATTTATTTTCTTAAAGTATAAGTGTATTCTTTTCAAGGATCATGGTTCGAAACCCACCAAGCATGATTAAATCCGATCTCATTTAAGCGGTTAGCATACACATCTTTGGTTTGAAAGACCTGAGTTCAATTCCTGGAAAAAACATTTATTAGGATTTTTCTTATTAGTTTTCTAAAACTTGGTTTAAATTTCTAGTTCGAAAATTTTAAAAGTTTAGTTCGATAAAAAGTTTGATTTGAAAATTTTTAGATGTGATTAACATCTTTAGTTCGAAACTTTTGTTTTTAAAAAATGTTTTAGTTCGACAAAATTTTGTTTCAATTTTTTTTAGTTCGAAATTTTTTTGAAATTTTTAGTTCGAAAATTTTTTGTTTAAAACTTTTTTGTTTCAATTTTTTGGTTCGAAATTTTTTAGTTCGATTTTTGTTTGAAATTTTTGTTTCAAAATTTTTAGTTCGAAAATTTTAAATTTTTTTAGTTCGAAAATTTGTTGATTTGAAAATTTATTTCGAAAGTTTTTAGTTTAAAATTATTTTGTTCGAAAAATTTGTGTTTAAATTTTTTAGTTCGAAATTTTTTTGAAATTTTTGTTTCAAAATTTTTAGTTCGAAAAGTTTTTGTTTCAATTTTTTTGGTTCGAAAATTTTTTAGTTACAAAATTTCTTTAGTTCGAAAAAAAATTTTAGTTTAAAAATTCTTGCACTCTGCCGGAACCGTTTCGAAAAGAATCGGAGCAGTTTAGGTAAGAAAAATCTGGCAACACTGTTTCCATTAATGAAGCGCTTACTGAGCGTTTAAAAAAATCGCTTAAACTCACAACAATGTGTTATAAGAAATCTACAAGCGACAAGGATTCCCCCCCTCCCGCTGGTAATCATCTTATCTGTCAAAGACAAGGATAATATTTAAGGTAAACTTCAGTACAATATCATGATACCAAAAAGGGTTATTTAAGGAGGTGGTTGAACCCTCCATGGGAACTTTAAGGATAACCATAAAAAAGGGAGCAACATTCTAAAATCCCGGTCTATGGTGGATCGCCGTCATAGCACTCTGAATTTCTAACATTGGGGTGAGGGTAAGATTATGCGACTTCTATCAACCAATCCAAATCGTGGTACCAAAGCATTCATCTTACCCGTAAAATGGAAACAAATGAGTGAGGAATTTCCCCACGTTATACCATGTAATCTGTTCACCGTGTGGTAGGTCTAAATAATGTGACTTCTATCAGCCAATCAGAATCGAGGTACCAAAGTATACATCAAAGAGGATACCTGAATTTCAAAAATCTCAGGGTCTAAGATCATGCGACCTCAGGTATCAAAGCACTCATCTTATCCGAAAAAGGGAACGAATTTTTAAAAATCCCAGAGCCTAAGATCATGTGACATCTATCAACCAATCAGAATCAGGTATCAAAACTCTCATCTTAACCGTAAAAGGAAACGGATTTCAAATATCCCACAACCTAAGATCACGTGACCTCTATCAGCCAATCATCATCGTGGTACCAAAGCGTTCATGTTACCCATAAAAGGGAACGAATATCAAATATCCCAGGGTCTAAGATCACGTGACATCTGTCAACCAATCATAAACACTCATCTTATCCGTAAAAGGGAACACATTTCAAAAATCCCTGGTGAGGGATTTCCCCGCGGGGTGACTTATGACGTCATACCACGTGACCTGGAAAATTTGAATTTCCCGCGTGGGCGGGGCCTAATGTCACGTGACCTCTATCAACCAATCAGAATCGAGGTACCAAAGCACTCATCTTAGCCGTAAAAGGGAACAAATTTCAAAAATCCTGGTCATAAAAGAGAGTGAGGATGAGTCATTCGGGCGAACGTCGACCACTACTGCAGCCACTATTAACTCACCGTTTGTCGACCTATAGCAGTATCACTCAGTGTGGGGGGCCGCTAGGGGGGCCAAGATTTTGAGCAAGGGGGCCTGGCCCCCCCAGGCCCCCCTTGGCTCCGCCATTGCAGTCTACGTTCTTCCCTCAGAGTAAGTGACCATGTTTCGCAGCCACACAGAACAACAGGCATAATTATCGTTTTGTATATTTTAAGCTTCAAATTCCTCGACAGAATTCGCGACGACAAGAGATTTTGAACCGAATAGTAATACGAATTCCCTGCTTTTAGTCGACATTTAATTTCTTCGTAAATATGATTTTCGTCTGTTAATATTGATCCTAGACATTTGAAACTATGCACTTTATCAAAAGTATTATTTAATATTTTAACGCATCCATAATTTGCTGTATTCCGGTCCCGACGCACTTCCATGTATTTAGTTTTCTCTGCATTTACTTCTAAACCCATGTCCCTGGAAGCGTTTAATAAAATCTCTGCATTTCTTTCTATTGTTCTCCTATCATCCCCTATTAAATTTACATCATAAGCATATGCCATAACCTGGTGAATACCGTTCAACGCTAGGTCCTGGGCGCTATCTTTGATTTTCCTTATAGCGTATTCCAGAACGAAGTTAAATAATAATGGCGACAACGCATCTCCTTGTTTCAGGCCATTTTCGACGTGAAAGCTCGTGAACAAAAATTTTCCTACCCAGACTTTACTTTGGGATTCATTTAAACATTATATGTGATTCAAAAAAATTTTTCCAGTAGTTAGCTCATATAAAAACTCACAGGATGGATCTCAAACGCCAAGTAGTAAGTTCCATTGCTTTTATTACAATTGCAAATATCAAAATCCAAAAGTGCCTGGAGTTCTTTTTTTCATTAGAAACAAGTGAAAAAAGAAAAAAAATGAAGGCCTTGAAAGTAAGACGTAGATAAATTCACCATGTTCAGATGTGGTCGACTATGCACTGTGCAGAATGGGTCGGTGGGTCAGCGGGTTAGAGTGGGTCGGTGAGCCAGAGTGAATCACGGTGGGTGGTGTGTCACGTCTTGATGACACACGACTCACTGACCCACTCACAAATCTTGACCCACTTGACGAACTGACACAAGTGCCTCGAGGCAGAAGACAAAATCAATGGAAATGTTTTTAACTTAGCATACTGTTACACTGTTCTGTGACTATTGACTCAGGACAGGTTTCGATTTATGTTTATTTTCTTTCTGTTTCTGCTATGATTGCTTTTTTTTTTTTTAGAAATGACAGCACTCTGTTTTGGTCCTCTAAAGAAATTAATTCGTTTCATCGCCGTTTTCTGCAACGTTCAATATTCGTGAGGAGAATAACATTTTCCAGTAAAGCTAAACAAATAGTGTAGAAGGGGGAATTGGGTGGAGGGATAATTGGGCGGTAATTTTTTTTTTTTTTAAGAAAAATTACATTTTGCATTTCAGTATATTTTTATGGAATATAATTACACTCAAATGTTGGGTGGGTATATGATGATCAGAAATAAAAGCTTTGATGAATTTTCAGAGGGAGTAATAATGATAAAAAATTGATTTAATTGAGAAATGTCATATTTGAAACCGAGTTTCAGGTTTGTGTGTGATTTCATTTGAGTCACAATAAAGCACGCATATGTTAATGTTTTGATCCTGTTTTTTTTTTACTGCTGCTTAAAACCATCATAAGGACTGTACTGTGAAGAGCAGCAATCTTGAATCCTCACTGTGACACAGTTAAAATTTGTACCTTCCAATTACCCCTAGGAGGTAATTGGGCGCATGATGTGGGGTAAATGGGTGGAGTTCCTTAAGTGAACATTTTTTGGTTAGCATTCATTTAAATGTTGTGTTATCTTTGTCTTTTGTGGTGTACACATTTATTTCATAATGCATTGTGCTTATTAAGAGGGAGAAGGAGTGCGCCACAGCGGCCGGAAGATTGGTGTTCAATTTAACATGGGATCTCAACCATTTTTTAGGCAAATCATGGTTTCATTTCGTTCTTTCGCAAAAATGTCTCAATAGCTCACTCATGATGCATCTCATTTTAAAGGTGCAATTTGAACGCTGTGCGTGATATTTTCTTCTTATAAATACAGATAATTATAATCCAAATTCCCATAAAAAAAATGATCAAAATTAGAGGGAAAAGTCTTCTGTTTTTTTACAGTAAGGAAAAGAGCTAAAAACTTCGGACTTTTTTGAGAATGGAGTACTACCTTTGTATTTGTGCGCTACTGTACTATTTTTTCGCTGTTTCCAATGACATTCATTACACAATCGATGAGAAATTATATCCTTCATTATTGAATCTACAGAAATCAGAAATCAGATTTTTTCGTGTTCACGTACTTGGCCGTCTAACTGCTAGATGTCACTATGGTCATTCCTCATCCCACTTTCCTTCTCACCGGGAGCCAGTCCTTTTGAAAACCTACTTTGAACTTCTTAACAGGGGCGGGAGAAAGGAAGTCGTTGTGAAGAACGGGAACTTCAAACACGAGGAATAGCAAAATTTATGACCTCTTTAGTTGATGGTTTCTGTTTCAGCAGTACAGTGTATTTGTAGATGGTTTCTATGAGAAGAAGTAATTTGTGTTGGTAGCGATAAAGTCAACCTTTTGACCAGTGGCGGCCGGTGTATTGTGGTTTCGGGTGTTGCAGTACAAACGATAAGAGACAGAAGATATAAAGTTGACTCATTGACTAATCAGCATAACTTTAGATGCAAATGGTATGTGACATGTTAAATTAAATAAAATTCTGTTTTTAAAAAATATAAAAATGCAGAGCATTTTATCCGATTAATCACCTTAATTAATTAGTAAGTTCATTCTCCTCTCTTTGATTGGAGCAAATCTGTCTAATACTTGCTAGTTGAACTCTGATATTCTTATTGTCAGGTCTTTTTCGATGGAAAGCGTAATCAATGGTGATAACCTTTCTTGGGACATTCAGTTCCTTGAAAGTGTCAATTCTTTCTCATGTGGAAAAAATACTTTTCGTCTTTTGCTGACGCCATAGGTACAGTTAATATTAATTTCAGAGATTCACTAAATATTTTTTCTAGATTATTGCGAACGATTCATTCTAGCAAACTCAGTCCGGGACAGTGATCCGAATTCGTCTTCAGCGTTGACTGAAGAGAGTTCGTAGCAGAGATTAGTGTTATAAAAAATGTACATTGAACACACTTTATCCACAGTTTATCCAGGAAAATTTAAAATAAATTGAAGAAATGTATCTGGTGCAAACAACACTACTGCCATAAGATATCCTGTAAAACTGGATTTTTTTTTCGAACACTCTCCTGAATTGCCCTTTGCTTGTTTTGTCTAAGCCCTTTGCTTGTTTTGTCTTTTTTAATTGCAAGTTTTTCCTCAGTTGAAAGCTGGTCAATGTTTTTTGTAAGTTATTTACAAAAGTCATGGTATACAATTCATTCAGAATTTGTAGGTTATTTACAGAATTAAAGCACACACAATAAAATTAAACCTAATAATTAAAAACCAAAACAGCTGATACAAAATATGTACTGGTATATGAATTCCGAATGTCACATATTCATACATCAACACACACATACATGTGCGTAAAAGAAAAAAAAACTACATTCCAAATCATCCGTCTTGGTTGTTACGCAATGCACGATGAACATAATATACTTCCACATGAGGCGAAACAATGCTTACCAATGTGATATGTTCTGGAAAGGAAACCTCGAAACTCGCCAAATGAAGGATCAGCATGTAACAGAAGCCAAAAATCAAAGAACATCAAAACAAACAGCACTGCCAGTTCTATACCCAGAAATGTTAACTGGGAGGGGTCCAAAGTATTTGAGGGAGGTCCAATACGTCTACATAATATGAAACCTGTCTTATTCTGCACCCGAAAAGACGATAAGTAATTCTTACTTACTGTCATCTATATTTTCAGAAAAAATAATAGAACGATTATTTTTATAAGAAAAGAAGTGTACATGATGAGGCGTAAAATAAAATATTTAGCCTACATCAATCGTGTCTCTGTTAAACAAGTATAGTTCGTTAAGAAAGTCTACAAATGTTAGTTAAGTTTCGAAATTTTTGGGAGGTCCGGACCCGGTGGACCCCCCTCGTGGCTGCGCCCCTGAGCATTGCTAACTAGTCCCAAATTCAATGTGGCGTTCCCCATCATACAGTTTTATGTGGAAATTATCAAGAGTATAAAATGTACTGATTTCATAAAATAAATATGTTTATACTAAAATACTATCCACAGGGGGGGGGGCGATTCTATATATTGACTTATTAATATTTGATTCACAAATTACTGTAGAAGAAGCCTTCATTATCAATATAAGCTAAGAATTAACTTGTAAATGCGGGTCTACTTTCATTTGTTTTCTCCTCTACTAGATATTTTCTTTCTTATTTTGTAATTCTGCAATCACTTTTTTTTAATTGTCATTATATTGATTTGCTTCAGAATGGTCCCGTAATTTAAAAATATGAATGCATAAAAACAAATTCCATTTGTTAATTGCTAGTGAAAATAAAATTCAGAAATCTTATTTAATGTGAAAAACCTTCTCGTTCACTGGAAACCGTGCTGTGTTGCAGAAGCACAGCAACGACCAGTCCCTTTAACTTCTGAGATAGGAGAAAGGAGACTTAACATTTGCTCCAATTGTCGCGCTGAAGGAATCTGGTCGTTGTATGCTCGCTGCAACACGATATAAATTAGAGACTCTGTGACGGATTATTTTTCGTTTTTTAAAACGGATTAACGGAACGGACTGTTACAGAAGTAAAAAATATGTTATTTAAAGTGTGTATATGCAAGTATTAAAAAGTATTATTTCTGTTCTTTATTACTATTGATAATATTTTTTTCTTGAAATACTTTGGTCGTTGCGCAACGCTGCAACACTAACATTAGCCGCCACTGCTTTCGACAGAGATTTGTGAAGGAGAAGCCGAACCAAAGTCTTCGTTTATCTATTCCAAGAAAGAAATTAAAACTTCCTGCAGGACTGAGAATATACATACAAGAGAAAAAATAAAATACATTATTATAATCTTATTATAATAATCGAGTAGATTAATCCCCGAAATATTCTTTGTTTACCTGTCAAAAAATCAAGAATAATATAAAGCTCTTTCATCAGCTTCCATCGTACAACATACTAAACACAAACATTATATATATATATATATATATATATATATATATATATATATATATATATATATATATATATATATGTATATATATATATATATATATATATATATATATATATATATATATATATATATATATATATATATATATATATATATATATATATAGTGGCGGATCCAGGATATGATCAAGGGAGGAGCTAAACCATAGTTTGTCTCTTTATCCAGAGTAAACAGGATTGAAGCCCATTTTATCCAGTGTATACCTGAACGTCAAGGGGGGGGCTATAGCCTCTATAGCCACCTTTGGATCCGCGCCTGTATGTGTATACTGTTTACAGTGCCGGATTTACGTATAAGCTAAACAAGCTATAGCTTAGGGCCCTGCTCTCTTGGGGCCGAAAAATCTAAAGAAAAACTGGATATACATTTCTAAAATGTAAGAAAATTAAAAAATAAAATAAAATGTATATATACGTAGCAACAATGCTTCCTGCTGTGTAGCCTACGTTCATGTAATTAATGGGGCTCCTTCTGCTAGTCTGCTTCCTAAATTATCTCTAGTTTGTTCATTTCTGTATGTAGGGTGCCTATGTTCATCTGGACACATAAAGGACCCCATTACCTTAAACAGCTTGGGGCCCCACGAAACCTAAATCCGACTCTGACTATCTATTTCTGCATGTTTGCTCCCTCTCTTTTCGAAGCAGTGTTTCTTTGATATTGCTTCAGATTCCGGCAGGTTTTACCAAGGAGGGAAGAGTCCTTATTCATTCCAGGCATTCAAACTAGGGACTGAACTACTTGCTTCCAACATTCTGTCCCCCATGTATCCCGGTCTGAATCAATTGCCTAAAGCAGGGACGTACGGAAGGGGGGGGACACGGGGGTCCGGACCCCCCCCGAAATTTCGACTTTTTAAAAATTTAGCCTAATTTTAGGGGCAATTTTAGCAATTTTAATGTAAAATAGCTTCATATTTAGTTTGAACCCCCCCGAAATAAATTCCTGGGTACGCTACTGGCCTAAAGCCCATAAAACATTCAAATTCAAATGTAAATGTTGTTCATCAGTGTCGACACCGAAATATTTCTCAATCAATGGTAGGGGTGTTTGGTATCCTCAATCTGTCTCCCTCTTATTAGCGGAGAAATACTCTATATTCGGTAGTATTTTTTTTTTTTTTTAAGTGCTGTTTAATGTATCGCATAGGAAACTAAATTTTTATATACCCTAGTAGTATAGAAACGCACCATACGGTACCTTACAAAATAAACATCCTATGCCAAGGATGCAAACATTAACAATAATAATAGAAAAACATACTAATAAACATTTTAAAGACATTCTTTCATTAATCAAGTCGCACTTAAAAGTAGAAAACAATTTTGGTTATGCATGACTAAAAAAAAAAAAAAAAAAAAAAAAAGGATGCGCTCTAATATAGGCTTACATACAGTTACTTTATAAATTCTTAAAATGACGCGCCCCATTCTTTTTATTTAGGCTTGCATAAATAAGATTATTTTTAACTTTTTAGTGCGAATTGATTAACAAAAGAATGTCTTTAAAAGGTGTTTTATCATTTTTTTTTTATTCGTTGGACACATTTTCCAAATCCTAAGGTGATATGCAACCAGGGAAATAAGGGCTGGTTAAAGGCTAGTATTTATTTTAGGATAAAATAGTCGAAAATAAAAACATATTAAAATTTGCTTTTAAAATAAATAGATATATTGCAAAGTATGAAAGTAAAAATGAAATATTGTATTGTCGCCGGACTTACGTCGCTCTGTGACAGTTCTTAGTTCTATGACGTCAGGAAATAAGTTCAATGTATACGAACACTTATGCAATGTTTGAAACAAACACCTGTTACGTCCTTGTACACTCATCTCCAATATGATTGTCGCATATCTATAACTGTCTTCATGTAAGAATATAATGTAATACTGAATTTGCTGGGTACTTTTAATACTGATACTATGTGTATAATCGGGAAATGTATATATGGTAAATTTCATAGGAAAATATTTATAAATACGAAAATTAGAATGAGTAAATCATAATGTTGCTAAATGGACACGAAAGTTTTATTTTCGTTTTATTGTTCTTATTTACTCCTCTTTTGACATGAAACTTGCATACATGTCTCTGCCGATTGTACACATACTAACATTATAAGAAATACCGGGTGAATTCGTTATCAAATTATATTCCTACAACAACATATTTATAGACATGCGACAAAAATTTTGGACATGAGTGTACCTTCCTGAAGAAGGTGACACATCTTTTAATTCTATTGTTAATGAAGTGGTCTATTTCCCCAAATAAAAACCAATACCAAGCAGAGCATATGCTCCCTCCTGTCCTTCTAAGTCGGTACCCAAGGCTAAATGTAACATTGCGTCCCTTTCCTGTTGTAATAGGAAAAATTCAGGATGGTCAGCTACTGGTATCGATCCCAGGACCATTCGAATGTGAAGGCGAGACAGAGGGTAAATCTGGTGATCATATTTTGAAAAGAAAATAAAGAAATGGATTCCACTAAAAAAGAGTCACATTGCCAATACATTTCAGATCTTTGTCTGGGTTTTCTGCCTTTCAATTCCAAGTTTTTTTTTAACCACGAAGGCCCAAAATAAATTAGAATATCGACTCTCCCGTTTTTTTTTTTTTTTAAATATTTGCATGGTTCTTCATTTTATATCAGACTCTTCCTGCACTATTCCCGCGTTATTTACCATAGGTAGAATCCTTTGAGAAAGAGACAGGCGACAAGTGCTTTAGTTCTCTATGGTATGTTTGTGACCGTTGTAGATATTTGAGTGGCTGACGGCTGATATCATGTTGGTCCCTCTTACAATATCTCTGTATTTATTTTTTCTTCAGTTCTGTTTCTCTTTTAGCCAAAAGAAAGGAATTTCACTCCTCTGTCCCATTTACATCCGTAACCATCCCCCTCCTGCGCTGTCCAACTTTGACCACATGCAGGGGAAAACGAAGGAAAAGGAGGGGTGCCATTTGCTTTGACGGCATTTCAGCAACAACCCCATCTGTTGCCAAAATAAGGAAACACTTTGCACTGCGATATCTTCGATTTGTCAAGGTCACTTGACTCCTTCCGACTCTTAAGAAGATTCGGAGTGCACTAGTGTTGAGGATACCTGGATTGAAATTAGATATAGCATTAAAATTTCAGCAAAAGCAAAGTTGGGACACGTGGAAATACGTAGGAACAAACCATGGTTCGACCAGGAATGCATTAAACTAGCTGAGAAGAGAAAACAGGCACAATTACGCTGGCTACAAAATCCGAATGAAATAACTACACAAAATTTCGCAGATATCAGGCGGGAAACTTCCAAAACTTTTAGAACAAAAAACGCGATTTTTTTAAAGCTAGAATTAAGGAACTTGATGAAAAACATCCCGGACATGTATAAGGGGATCAGTGAATTTAAGAAAGGCTATCAACCTCGTGCTTATATACAAGGAATCTGACGGTACAGTCCTCACTGATACGGATAGCATCTTAAATAGATGGAAGGATTTCTTTGACGATTTGCTTAAAACGCAACCAAAAACTAGTGTGTGTGTGGAGAAAAGGAGATACACACCGCAGAACCGTATATTCCAGAACCCAACCGAATAGAAGTAGAAACCGCTATAAAGAAATTAAAGAAACACAAATCTCCGGGTGTAGATGAAATTCCGAATGAGTTAATTTTATCTGGAGACGAAAAGTTGTGGAACAAGATACACAAACTCATTCTCCTTATCTGGAACAAGGAAGAATTGCGACAAGAGTGGAAAAAATCAATCATTGTTCCCATTCACAAGAAAGGCGACAAAACTCACTGTAATAATTATCGATGCATTTCTCTTCTGTCAACATCCTATAAAATCCTTTCAAATATTCTCTTAGCAAGATTGACTCCATACGCAGATGAAATTATTGGAGATTATCAGTGCAGATTTAGACGAAATCGATCAACTATCCACCAAATATTTACCATTCCCCAAATACTCGAAAAAAAGTGGGAATACAATACCCCCGTACATCAACTATTTATTGATTTTAGAAAGGCGTACGACTCGGTTAGGAAAGAAACATTATACAACGTTCTTAGGCTTGCCCCGCTTGCGGAAGTGTTACCTTCGATTTTGTTCATTAATTGATCACCCTCTAACAGGTTCTGAAGAAATCTGCTGTCATCCCCGACTTTTCTACAGCTCTTATGGACAAAGTCTGGATTAAAAGCTGGGACTGTTGAAAATTACGTTTCGGTTAGTTGTAACTATAATATCCATTGATTTTACGAGATTTTTTTTTCACGTCACGTAACATTATCATACAGTGTTCATAAAGACGACAGGTCGGATATTGCAAATTAAATTAAGTGGTTACGGAAGACTTTGTATCGTACCCAGATGTCGAATTTCCCTTGCCCCCTTAAGTATATATATTTTTTTGTTTTCTTTCTTGGTTTAATTAGTTAGTTATCGGAGTTAATCGGCATCTCAAGACTTGGCATTCTTGCGAATGGGGACGCTACTGGTGACATTTGGCAAATAAATCACCAGTACAAAATTCAGTTTAATTAATTCTTTTTAATTTTGGCAAATCATTAGTTAGGAGTATCTTATTTATCACTCTTACCTTAGTTTTCATTACTGTCCTCGAACTTGTTAGCTTCTGAGGGGTCGGATGTTTTTTTTAGAGATTTTAAAATTGGGGACGCAGTTACCTGGTCCCTTTCCCCTCTCCTCTTACCTTGTTGGTCTGGGCCGGATACAGGGTCGGATTTCAATCTTACAAGCGGACCCTTGTGGGATTGGGATCTGACGGCCCACAGACTTGCAGCTTGGCAACAAGGCTCCCCTTGGGCTACGCATTTGAGTAAGCCAACCCCCTTTCGGCATGTAAGAATATTTTGGCTGCGAGTCCGTTCTATCTTAAGATTTTTTCCCAACCTCCCCCTCAGTTCTAAGATTCATGAACATAGAATATATAGTATACATATTTTAACTTAAATTACCAACTGAGACATCGAGAGATACGATTTGTGGAGGTATTCAGTATTTTACGGCAATTGAGGACCTTCTATAACTTTTGGCCCACTACGGGAGTGATGGACGGGTTGGTACACTATAACATTGCACTCTAATTTTTTTTTTGTGTCTCTTCTCTTTCATTGACCGTTGAAAATTCTCGCTTAAGTGGTTACAATTTCTTATTTTCTTTCTATTGACCTTCCTAAATAGTAATGGTGTTATAGTAATTTTGTTCCCAAACATTTAGAATAACCTCTGTTTTTATATTTCAATATATATATTTTGGGATGTTACGTGCCTGCTATATTCATCAAAACCTCTTTTTCGATGTAAATTTACGAAATGTCGAATTGATCATTACACGCGAACAGTAGTACATTCAGTTTATTACAAAATATCGGGACTGTATATGTAGTGTAGCAACCTTATTAAAATTTGTTTGCCGGGGTCATGGACCCAAAAAGTGTAAAAGTTTATTGAATATGAAAGAAATATATGTGTTGAAAGTTAATTATAGACGAAATGTGAAATTGATATTAAAGTGAAATTAAGTAAATGAAGTTCTATGAAGTTATGTTAATGGATATGTGTATGAAGGGCTCGGTATCTACCCCGGACGTTTAGAGGTTGTCATAGTTTTGAACACCCGATAGGAGTAACGCGTAACTTGTAGCGTACTGCCGCGTAATATGTAAACGGTAAGATTTTGTAGATTTCGTAATATAATGCATGTAACCATTAACTGTTTACGTTGTGATTGAAATTGCATGTAAATAAAATAGATGGCAGGTCGTGACAATAACCCTAAATCCGGAATTGAAGTTCTCTTGTGGAATAATACACCTAATAATTTATGGAACAGTGTGCCCCAAATCCTCCCTGTACTACTTGAAAATATAACTATTGACTCTTACCAGTTCAGTGCAGTGTTGGGTAAGTTACTTGCAAAAATGTAACGCGTTACAAGTTACTTTACTTTCTCTTAAAATGTAACGCGTTAGTAACGCGTTACTTGCCCCAAAAGAGTAACTGTTACTTTAGTTCGAAAGTAAGGCGTTACTAACGCGTTACTTTTAGATCCGAAACTTTAAATATGTAAATATATATATATATATATATAACTTCAATTTTCTGTAGTACTATTAAACCCCTACTAACGCTATTATTATTATTATTATTATTATTATTATTATTATTATTATTATTATTATTATTATTATTATTGCATGTTCTGAATCGCTTTATGTAAATGCAAGAACAATTTTTTACTTGATATATGAACATTTTGAGAAAATGTAACATTGATAAAATTCCATACTGCGTTACTCGTAGGGATGGGTACGAGCGAGTTTGAGCGAGTTTTTTTTTAAACTCGATTCGACTAGAAACAGACATCTTTGAGCTCGACCCGAGAACTCGGCTCGAAAAATTTCCTCCAACTTGACTCGAATTGGGGTAGAGTTTAGAGTCGAGTGGAGCTAAATCCGGTGTGTAGTTTCGAGTACATTCTTCAAGTATATTACATATATAATATAATTATTATCAATGACACTACTACTACTACAACTTATTATTATTATTATTATTATTATTATTATTATTATTATTATTATTATTATTATTATTATTATTATTATTATTATTATTATTATAACAACACTATATAAACATGAAAGATAGGCGGTTTGTATTTGAATACCAAAAATCTAGTTGATTGCCAACCTCGGTAGTCGTGAAGTCTAGGAATCAAGGACATTGTTAACGAGCTTTTGAATTTGGGTTGAGGGCCTAGGTTGAGTATTGGGGCTCGAGCCAAACACTGTTAAAAGTTATAGGGCACTGGCCAAATATCTTCAAAACGTCTCGGCCCGGGTTTAGAATTGTCAACGACTCGTGCAGCTCGGCTCAGCTCATTCACTATCGACGCGAACCGAGAAGTGAGCCGAGCTAACAGCTCACCCGGCTAGAGCCCTCGGCTCAGTTGAGCCGAACCGAGCAAATGGCACACCAAGCCAGCTCGAGCCGGTTTTTCACCCCAATCGAGCCGGCTCGAGCCTTCTTCTCAGTTGAGCCGAGCCGAGCTGAGCTTCTTATAAAAAAATCTCTTGTGGTCTCGCTATCGAGATGAGATGAGAGGCGAGCAGTATCCCCTCTCGTGAGCAACACTAAAAGTATTCCATATTACTGCTTAGCTTACATTTCTCATGGCTTTCGCTTTGCAGTGTAATCAGGCCATGATTTCAAGACCAGTTAAAACGAACGAGCCATTTATCAAACTCGACTGGACTTCAAACTCGACGCAAAAAACTGAATCGGCTCGGAACTCGACTCGAGAATATTACCTTTGACTTGACTCGAAACTCGACTTGAATTCGAGTCAAGTCGAGTTTTAGCTTGACTCGTGCTCATCCCTATGCGTTAGAAAAAATGGTTGCTTATTAGTATTCTGCTAAACTAATTACATAATAATAACAAAGTTATGTAAAATTAAAAATACAGAATATAGAGAAACATTACACTACAACTAAGAAAATGAGAAAACATGAACTGGGGGTGAATCAAAACTTGCCAGTAACTCTAAAATCGATACATTCTTTTTAAAACTAGTTTCAAACTCTATAATTAACGGGACTCTAGGATAAGCAAACTGATCTGAAAGAATTCCAATATTACATACCATCAGCAAACTATTTTCTGGTAATAAAGTAGGCCTGCTCATCAGAACACAGTTTATTCATATTAACCCCTTACTGGATATAGTTAATTATGGCATCCTAGTTGTTGATAAATATTTCCGCCGGGGCATTTCAGACACTTTACTTTTAAATTCTGTCTACCATCATCCTCACCTCTTAAGAAAAAAGTATTCTTTCAAATGTTCGAACGGTAAAATATTTTCGTTCTCCATCTTTATAAAAACACCAATCAAAGTAAAATAGACTGCTGGTATCATTGCACTCCTAGTTCACTCACCCCAGACAGCACAATGCACGTACAGTATCCGTATAGTACATGTACAATTGCACGGATGCAACATGTGCATCATCTCTATAAATACACACCTGTACATGTGATGCACATATACGTCACAAGCCCTATTCAACATCTTGCACACAACACGTCCTGCGCAAGTGATATACACCTACCGCGCAGGTGATTTACAAGTAGCACGTATTCGATTTACATGTAGTGTACATGTGATTTACATGTACGACAGAGGTGATTTACACGTAGCACACAGGTGATTTACATGTAGGACTGAGATGATTTACATGTAATACACAGGTGATTTACACGCAGTGCCCAGATGATTTACATGTAGGAAAGAGGGGATTTACACGTAGCACATAGGTGATTTACACGCAGTACCCAGGTGATTTACATGTAGGAAAGAGATGATTTACACGCAATACTCAGATGACTAACATGTAGGACACAGGTGATTTCCTCATAGTGCAGAGGTTATGATGTAAAAGCATATTCGAGATGTAAAAGCATATTCGAAAAAAAGAGTTTATATATTTGGTGCCTTACGCAGTAACACCATCTATAACAACAAACTTTTATTTTATTTTATTTTATTTATTTATTTTTTTTTTGCTAGTCGCGGATGACTAGCTCCAGCCCAAAGGGTACCGCCCTTT
>NW_027657535.1:0-25391 GCF_964235325.1 Thermobia domestica | reverse complement strand
TCGAATCTGTTTTATTTTGAAAAAACTAAAAAAGAGAAACAAACGTTATAAGAGGAATTTTAACGTTTCTTCAAGGACAAAGGACCTGTAACGCAACCGTACAAGATGGATTGGTTTGCCCTTCAATTTGAGCTTTATTTCGTCAAAATATGTAAATAACTTTGGGAGATATGGCGAATAGTATGTAGTATATAGTAACAATGGATAAGAATATAATATATATGTAGAATGACATATGCTATATTGTTGAATAGTTGCCTAACAACATATATGTACCAAATAGGAGAGTTTTTAAAAAAAATTGAAGAAATTAGTGGTTGAAGCCATACATTTTCCAGTTACAACGAGTGTCACGTGGTCTCATCAGCCGTGAGAGGGTTCACTATTTCTTCTAAAGCAACAGGTACTACGTTCATTTTTTAGTGCAGTTTGTAGTAATTTGTGCATTAGTTTCCCATGATGATGTGTAGAACATTTAGTTAGCATATTTGGTTGAGATTTGTAAAAAATATACAGGGTGATGCAAAATTCAGCTTTGTAGTACAGAAAGTTTAACTTGGTTTTCAAAATGTGAAGAAATTGCATATATTAACGAATGCCCTGTACGTACTTCTGAATGGCACAGTAACATATTCCTCTTTTAGAATTCGTTAACCATAGTATGGTGTGTCAAAGCCACATATAATGGAATCGAATCTGTTTTATTTTGAAAAAACTAAAAAACAGAAACAAACGTTATAAGGAAAATTTTAACGTTTCTTCAAGGACAAAGGACCCTTATCGCAACAGGACAAAGTGGAGAGGCTTGCCCTTCAATTTGAGCTTTATTTCGTCAAAATATGTAAATAAGTTTGGGAGATATGGCGAATAGTATGTAGTATATAGTAACAATGGATAACAATATAATATATATGTAGAATGACATATGCTATATTGTTGAATAGTTGGCTAACAACATATATACCAAATAGGAGAGTCTTTTTTAAAAAATTGAAGAAATTAGTGGTTGAAGCCATATATTTTCCAGTTACAACGAGTGACACGTGGTCTCATCAGCCGTGAGAGGGTTAAATATTTCTTCTAAAGCAACAGGTACTACGTTCATTTTTTAGTGCAGTTTGTAGTAATTTGTGCATTAGTTTCCCATGATGATGTGTAGAACATTTAGTTAGCATATTTGGTTGAGATTTGTAAAAATATACAGGGTGATGCAAAATTCAGCTTTGTAGTACAGAAAGTTTAACTTGGTTTTCAAAATGTGAAGAAATTGCATATATTAACGAATGCCCTGTATGTACTTCTGAATGGCACAGTAACATATTCCTCTTTTAGCATTCGTTAACCATAGTATGGTGTGTCAAAGCCACATATAATGGAATCGAATCTGTTTTATTTTGAAAAAACCAAAAAAAAAAGTTATAAGAGGAATTTTAATGTTTCTTCAAGGACAAAGGACCTGTAACGCAACCGTACAAAATGGATGGGTTTGCCCTTCAATTTGAGCTTTATTTCGTCAAAATATGTAAATAACTTTGGGAGATATGGCGAATAGTATGTAGTATATAGTAACAATGGATAAGAATATAATATATATGTAGAATGACATATACTATATTGTTGAATAGTTGCCTAACAACATATATGTACCAAATAGGAGAGTTTTTTAAAAAAATGAAGAAATTAGTGGTTGAAGCCATATATTTTCCAGTTACAACGAGTGTCACGTGGTCTCATCAGCCGTGAGAGGGTTAAATATTTCTTCTAAAGCAACAGGTACTACGTTCATTTTTTAGTGCAGTTTGTAGTAATTTGTGCATTAGTTTCCCATGATGATGTGTAGAACATTTAGTTAGCATATTTGGTTGAGATTTGTAAAAAATATACAGGGTGATGCAAAATTCAGATTTGTAGTACAGAAAGTTTAACTTGGTTTTCAAAATGTGAAGAAATTGCATATATTAACGAATGCCCTGTATGTACTTCTGAATGGCACAGTAACATATTCCTGTTTTAGCATTCGTTAACCATAGTATGGTGTGTCAAAGCCACATATAATGGAATCGAATCTGTTTTATTTTGAAAAAACTAAAAAAGAGAAACAAACGTTAGAAGAGGAATTTTAACGTTTCTTCAAGGACAAAGGACCCTTATCGCAACAAGACAAAGTGGAGGGGTTTCCTCTTCAATTTTAGCTTTATTTCGTCAAAATATGTAAATAAGTTTGGGAGATATGGCGAATAGTATGTAGTATATAGTAACAATGGATAACAATATAATATATATGTAGAATGACATATGATATATTGTTGAATAGTTGCCTAACAACATATATACCAAATAGGAGAGTTTTTTTAAAAAAAATGAAGAAATTAGTGGTTGAAGCCATATATTTTCCAGTTACAACGAGTGTCACGTGGTCTCATGAGCCGTGAGAGGGTTAAATATTTCTTCTAAAGCAACAGGTACTACGTTCATTTTTTAGTGCAGTTTGTAGTAATTTGTGCATTAGTTTCCCATGATGATGTGTAGAACATTTAGTTAGCATATTTGGTTGAGATTTGTAAAAAATATACAGGGTGATGCAAAATTCAGCTTTGTAGTACAGAAATTTTAACTTGGTTTTCAAAATGTGAAGAAATTGCATATATTAACGAATGCCCTGTATGTACTTCTGAATGGCACAGTAACATATTCCTCTTTTAGCATTCGTTAACCATAGTATGGTGTGTCAAAGCCACATATAATGGAATCGAATCTGTTTTATTTTGAAAAAACTAAAAAAAAAAAAAACAAACGTTATAAGAGGAATTTTAATGTTTCTTCAAGGACAAAGGACCTGTAACGCAACCGTACAAAATGGATGGGTTTGCCCTTCAATTTTAGCTTTATTTCGTCAAAATATGTAAATAACTTTGGGAGATATGGCGAATAGTATGTAGTATATAGTAACAATGGATAAGAATATAATATATATGTAGAATGACATATGCTATATTGTTGAATAGTTGCCTAACAACATATATGTACCAAATAGGAGAGTTTTTAAAAAAATGAAGAAGTTCGTGGTTGAAGCCATACATTTTCCAGTTACAACGAGTGTCACGTGGTCTCATCAGCCGTGAGAGGGTTAACTATTTCTTCTAAAGCAACAGGTACTACGTTCATTTTTAGTGCAATTTGTAGTAATTTGTGCATTTATTTTCCCATGATGATGTGTAGAACATTTAGTTAGCATATTTGGTTGAGATTTGGAAAAATATACAGGGTGATGCAAAATTCAGCTTTGTAGTACAGAAAGTATAAATTGGTTTTCAAAATGTGAAGAAAGTGCATATATTAACGAATGCCCTGTATGTACTTCTGAATGGCACAGTAACATATTCCTCTTTTATCATTCGTTAAGCACAGTATGGTGTGTCAAAGCCACATATAATGGAATCGAATCTGTTTTATTTTGAAAAAACTAAAAAAGAGAAATAAACGTTATAAGAGGAATTTTAATGTTTCTTCAAGGGCAAACGACCCTTATAGCAACAGGACAAAATGAAGGGGTTTCCTCTTCAATTTTAGCTTTATTTCGTCAAAATATGTAAATAACTTTGGGAGATATGGCGAATAGTATGTAGTATATAGTAACAATGGATAAGAATATAATATATATGTAGAATGACATATGCTATATTGTTGAATAGTTGCCTAACAACATATATGTACCAAATAGGAGAGTTTTTAAAAAAAATGAAGAAATTAGTGGTTGAAGCCATATATTTTCCAGTTACAACGAGTGTCACGTGGTCTTATCAGCCGTGAGAGGGTTAACTATTTCTTCTAAAGAAACAGGTACTACGTTCATTTTTTAGTGCAGTTTGTAGTAATTTGTGCATTAGTTTCCCATGACGATGTGTAGAACATTTAGTTAGCATATTTGGTTGAGATTTGTAAAAAATATACAGGGTGATGCAAAATTCAGATTTGTAGTACAGAAAGTTTAACTTGGTTTTCAAAATGTGAAGAAATTGCATATATTAACGAATGCCCTGTATGTACTTCTGAATGGCACAGTAACATATTCCTCTTTTAGAATTCGTTAACCATAGTATGGTGTGTCAAAGCCACATATAATGGAATCGAATCTGTTTTATTTTGAAAAAACTAAAAAACAGAAACAAACGTTATAAGGAAAATTTTAACGTTTCTTCAAGGACAAAGGACCCTTATCGCAACAGGACAAAGTGGAGAGGCTTGCCCTTCAATTTGAGCTTTATTTCGTCAAAATATGTAAATAAGTTTGGGAGATATGGCGAATAGTATGTAGTATATAGTAACAATGGATAACAATATAATATATATGTAGAATGACATATGCTATATTGTTCAATAGTTGGCTAACAACATATATACCAAATAGGAGAGTCTTTTTTAAAAAATTGAAGAAATTAGTGGTTGAAGCCATATATTTTCCAGTTACAACGAGTGACACGTGGTCTCATCAGCCGTGAGAGGGTTAAATATTTCTTCTAAAGCAACAGGTACTACGTTCATTTTTTAGTGCAGTTTGTAGTAATTTGTGCATTAGTTTCCCATGATGATGTGTAGAACATTTAGTTAGCATATTTGGTTGAGATTTGTAAAAAATATACAGGGTGATGCAAAATTCAGCTTTGTAGTACAGAAAGTTTAACTTGGTTTTCAAAATGTGAAGAAATTGCATATATTAACGAATGCCCTGTATGTACTTCTGAATGGCACAGTAACATATTCCTCTTTTAGCATTCGTTAACCATAGTATGGTGTGTCAAAGCCACATATAATGGAATCGAATCTGTTTTATTTTGAAAAAACCAAAAAAAAAAAAAAGTTATAAGAGGAATTTTAATGTTTCTTCAAGGACAAAGGACCTGTAACGCAACCGTACAAAATGGATGGGTTTGCCCTTCAATTTGAGCTTTATTTCGTCAAAATATGTAAATAACTTTGGGAGATATGGCGAATAGTATGTAGCATATAGTAACAATGGATAAGAATATAATATATATGTAGAATGACATATACTATATTGTTGAATAGTTGCCTAACAACATATATGTACCAAATAGGAGAGTTTTTTAAAAAAATGAAGAAATTAGTGGTTGAAGCCATATATTTTCCAGTTACAACGAGTGTCACGTGGTCTCATCAGCCGTGAGAGGGTTAAATATTTCTTCTAAAGCAACAGGTACTACGTTCATTTTTTAGTGCAGTTTGTAGTAATTTGTGCATTAGTTTCCCATGATGATGTGTAGAACATTTAGTTAGCATATTTGGTTGAGATTTGTAAAAAATATACAGGGTGATGCAAAATTCAGATTTGTAGTACAGAAAGTTTAACTTGGTTTTCAAAATGTGAAGAAATTGCATATATTAACGAATGCCCTGTATGTACTTCTGAATGGCACAGTAACATATTCCTGTTTTAGCATTCGTTAACCATAGTATGGTGTGTCAAAGCCACATATAATGGAATCGAATCTGTTTTATTTTGAAAAAACTAAAAAACAGAAACAAACGTTAGAAGAGGAATTTTAACGTTTCTTCAAGGACAAAGGACCCTTATCGCAACAGGACAAAGTGGAGGGGTTTCCTCTTCAATTTTAGCTTTATTTCGTCAAAATATGTAAATAAGTTTGGGAGATATGGCGAATAGTATGTAGTATATAGTAACAATGGATAACAATATAATATATATGTAGAATGACATATGATATATTGTTGAATAGTTGCCTAACAACATATATACCAAATAGGAGAGTTTTTTTTAAAAAAATGAAGAAATTAGTGGTTGAAGCCATATATTTTCCAGTTACAACGAGTGTCACGTGGTCTCATGAGCCGTGAGAGGGTTAAATATTTCTTCTAAAGCAACAGGTACTACGTTCATTTTTTAGTGCAGTTTGTAGTAATTTGTGCATTAGTTTCCCATGATGATGTGTAGAACATTTAGTTAGCATATTTGGTTGAGATTTGTAAAAAATATACAGGGTGATGCAAAATTCAGCTTTGTAGTACAGAAAGTTTAACTTGGTTTTCAAAATGTGAAGAAATTGCATATATTAACGAATGCCCTGTATGTACTTCTGAATGGCACAGTAACATATTCCTCTTTTAGCATTCGTTAACCATAGTATGG
The DNA here is from genome assembly GCF_964235325.1 of Thermobia domestica. Lineage (NCBI taxonomy): Eukaryota > Metazoa > Arthropoda > Insecta > Zygentoma > Lepismatidae > Thermobia > Thermobia domestica. The sequence goes on along the minus strand of NW_027657535.1, from coordinate 19,225 downwards.
TGTGTCAAAGCCACATATAATGGAATCGAATCTGTTTTATTTTGAAAAAACTAAAAAAAAAAAAACAAACGTTATAAGAGGAATTTTAATGTTTCTTCAAGGACAAAGGACCTGTAACGCAACCGTACAAAATGGATGGGTTTGCCCTTCAATTTGAGCTTTATTTCGTCAAAATATGTAAATAACTTTGGGAGATATGGCGAATAGTATGTAGTATATAGTAACAATGGATAAGAATATAATATATATGTAGAATGACATATGCTATATTGTTGAATAGTTGCCTAACAACATATATGTACCAAATAGGAGAGTTTTTAAAAAAATGAAGAAGTTAGTGGTTGAAGCCATACATTTTCCAGTTACAACGAGTGTCACGTGGTCTCATCAGCCGTGAGAGGGTTAACTATTTCTTCTAAAGCAACAGGTACTACGTTCATTTTTTAGTGCAATTTGTAGTAATTTGTGCATTTATTTTCCCATCATGATGTGTAGAACATTTAGTTAGCATATTTGGTTGAGATTTGGAAAAAATATACAGGGTGATGCAAAATTCAGCTTTGTAGTACAGAAAGTATAAATTGGTTTTCAAAATGTGAAGAAAGTGCATATATTAACGAATGCCCTGTATGTACTTCTGAATGGCACAGTAACATATTCCTCTTTTATCATTCGTTAAGCACAGTATGGTGTGTCAAAGCCACATATAATGGAATCGAATCTGTTTTATTTTGAAAAAACTAAAAAAGAGAAATAAACGTTATAAGAGGAATTTTAATGTTTCTTCAAGGGCAAACGACCCTTATAGCAACAGGACAAAATGGAGGGGTTTCCTCTTCAATTTTAGCTTTATTTCGTCAAAATATGTAAATAACTTTGGGAGATATGGCGAATAGTATGTAGTATATAGTAACAATGGATAAGAATATAATATATATGTAGAATGACATATGCTATATTGTTGAATAGTTGCCTAACAACATATATGTACCAAATAGGAGAGTTTTTAAAAAAAATGAAGAAATTAGTGGTTGAAGCCATATATTTTCCAGTTACAACGAGTGTCACGTGGTCTTATCAGAAGTGAGAGGGTTAACTATTTCTTCTAAAGAAAGAGGTACTACGTTCATTTTTTAGTGCAGTTTGTAGTAATTTGTGCATTAGTTTCCCATGACGATGTGTAGAACATTTAGTTAGCATATTTGGTTGAGATTTGTAAAAAATATACAGGGTGATGCAAAATTCAGATTTGTAATACAGAAATTTTAACTTGGTTTTCAAAATGAGAAGAAATTGCATATATTAACGAATGCTCTGTATGTACTTCTGAATGGCACAGTAACATATTCCTCTTTTATCATTCGTTAACCATAGTATGGTGTGTCAAAGCCACATATAATGGAATCGAATCTGTTTTATTTTGAAAAAACTAAAAAAGAGAAACAAACGTTATAAGAGGAATTTTAATGTTTCTTCAAGAGCAAAGGACCTGTAACGCAACCGTACAAAATGGATGGGTTTGCCCTTCAATTTGAGCTTTATTTCGTCAAAATATGTAAATAACTTTGGAGATATGGCGAATAGTATGTAGTATATAGTAACAATGGATAAGAATATAATATATATGTAGAATGACATATGCTATATTGTTGAATAGTTGCCTAACAACATATATGTACCAAATAGGAGAATTTTTTTAAAAAAATTGAAGAAATTAGTGGTTGAAGCCATACATTTTTCAGTTACAACGAGTGTCACGTGGTCTCATCAGCCGAGAGAGGGTTCACTATTTCTTCTAAAGCAACAGGTACTACGTTCATTTTTTAGTGCAGTTTGTAGTAATTTGTGCATTAGTTTCCCATGATGATGTGTAGAACATTTAGTTAGCATATTTGGTTGAGATTTGTAAAAAATATACAGGGTGATGCAAAATTCAGCTTTGTAGTACAGAAAGTTTAACTTGGTTTTCAAAATGTGAAGAAATTGCATATATTAACGAATGCCCTGTATGTACTTCTGAATGGCACAGTAACATATTCCTCTTTTATCATTCGTTAACCATAGTATGGTGTGTCAAAGCCACATATAATGGAATCGAATCTGTTTTATTTTGAAAAAACTAAAAAAGAGAAACAAACGTTATAAGAGGAATTTTAACGTTTCTTCAAGGACAAAGGACCCTTATCGCAACAGGACAAAGTGGAGGGGTTTCCTCTTCAATTTTAGCTTTATTTCGTCAAAATATGTAAATAAGTTTGGGAGATATGGCGAATAGTATGTAGTATATAGTAACAATGGATAACAATATAATATATATGTAGAATGACATATGATATATTGTTGAATAGTTGCCTAACAACATATATACCAAATAGGAGAGTTTTTTTTAAAAAAATGAAGAAATTAGTGGTTGAAGCCATATATTTTCCAGTTACAACGAGTGTCACGTGGTCTCATGAGCCGTGAGAGGGTTAAATATTTCTTCTAAAGCAACAGGTACTACGTTCATTTTTTAGTGCAGTTTGTAGTAATTTGTGCATTAGTTTCCCATGATGATGTGTAGAACATTTGGTTAGCATATTTGGTTGAGATTTGTAAAAAATATACAGGGTGATGCAAACTTCAGCTTTGTAGTACAGAAAGTTTAACTTGGTTTTCAAAATGTGAAGAAATTGCATATATTAACGAATGCCCTGTATGTACTTCTGAATGGCACAGTAACATATTCCTCTTTTAGCATTCGTTAACCATAGTATGGTGTGTCAAAGCCACATATAATGGAATCGAATCTGTTTTATTTTGAAAAAACCAAAAAAAAAAAGTTATAAGAGGAATTTTAATGTTTCTTCAAGGACAAAGGACCTGTAGCGCAACCGTACAAAATGGATGGGTTTGCCCTTCAATTTGAGCTTTATTTCGTCAAAATATGTAAATAACTTTGGGAGATATGGCGAATAGTATGTAGTATATAGTAACAATGGATAAGAATATAATATATATGTAGAATGACATATACTATATTGTTGAATAGTTGCCTAACAACATATATGTACCAAATAGGAGAGTTTTTAAAAAAATGAAGAAATTAGTGGTTGAAGCCATATATTTTCCAGTTACAACGAGTGTCTCGTGGTCTCATCAGCCGTGAGAGGGTTAAATATTTCTTCTAAAGCAACAGGTACTACGTTCATTTTTTAGTGCAGTTTGTAGTAATTTGTGCATTAGTTTCCATGATGATGTGTAGAACATTTAGTTAGCATATTTGGTTGAGATTTGTAAAAAATATACAGGGTGATGCAAAATTCAGATTTGTAGTACAGAAAGTTTAACTTGGTTTTAAAAATGTGAAGAAATTGCATATATTAACGAATGCCCTGTATGTACTTCTGAATGGCACAGTAACATATTCCTGTTTTAGCATTCGTTAACCATAGTATGGTGTGCCAAAGCCACATATAATGGAATCGAATCTGTTTTATTTTGAAAAACTAAAAAAGAGAAACAAACGTTAGAAGAGGAATTTTAACGTTTCTTCAAGGACAAAGGACCCTTATCGCAACAGGACAAAGTGGAGGGGTTTCCTCTTCAATTTTAGCTTTATTTCGTCAAAATATGTAAATAAGTTTGGGAGATATGGCGAATAGTATGTAGTATATAGTAACAATGGATAACAATATAATATATATGTAGAATGACATATGATATATTGTTGAATAGTTGCCTAACAACATATATACCAAATAGGAGAGTTTTTTTAAAAAAAATGAAGAAATTAGTGGCTGAAGCCATATATTTTCCAGTTACAACGAGTGTCACGTGGTCTCATCAGCCGTGAGAGGGTTAAATATTTCTTCTAAAGCAACAGGTACTACGTTCATTTTTTAGTGCAGTTTGTAGTAATTTGTGCATTAGTTTCCCATGATGATGTGTAGAACATTTAGTTAGCATATTTGGTTGAGATTTGTAAAAAATATACAGGGTGATGCAAAATTCAGCTTTGTAGTACAGAAAGTTTAACTTGGTTTTCAAAATGTGAAGAAATTGCATATATTAACGAATGCCCTGTATGTACTTCTGAATGGCACAGTAACATATTCCTCTTTTAGCATTCGTTAACCATAGTATGGTGTGTCAAAGCCACATATAATGGAATCGAATCTGTTTTATTTTGAAAAAACTAAAAAAGAGAAACAAACGTTATAAGAGGAATTTTAACGTTTCTTCAAGGACAAAGGACCTGTAACGCAACCGTACAAGATGGATTGGTTTGCCCTTCAATTTGAGCTTTATTTCGTCAAAATATGTAAATAACTTTGGGAGATATGGCGAATAGTATGTAGTATATAGTAACAATGGATAAGAATATAATATATATGTAGAATGACATATGCTATATTGTTGAATAGTTGCCTAACAACATATATGTACCAAATAGGAGAGTTTTTAAAAAAAATGAAGAAATTAGTGGTTGAAGCCATACATTTTCCAGTTACAACGAGTGTCACGTGGTCTCATCAGCCGTGAGAGGGTTCACTATTTCTTCTAAAGCAACAGGTACTACGTTCATTTTTTAGTGCAGTTTGTAGTAATTTGTGCATTAGTTTCCCATGATGATGTGTAGAACATTTAGTTAGCATATTTGGTTGAGATTTGTAAAAAATATACAGGGTGATGCAAAATTCAGCTTTGTAGTACAGAAAGTTTAACTTGGTTTTCAAAATGTGAAGAAATTGCATATATTAACGAATGCCCTGTACGTACTTCTGAATGGCACAGTAACATATTCCTCTTTTAGCATTCGTTAACCATAGTATGGTGTGTCAAAGCCACATATAATGGAATCGAATCTGTTTTATTTTGAAAAAACTAAAAAACAGAAACAAACGTTATAAGGAAAATTTTAACGTTTCTTCAAGGACAAAGGACCCTTATCGCAACAGGACAAAGTGGAGAGGCTTGCCCTTCAATTTGAGCTTTATTTCGTCAAAATATGTAAATAAGTTTGGGAGATATGGCGAATAGTATGTAGTATATAGTAACAATGGATAACAATATAATATATATGTAGAATGACATATGCTATATTGTTGAATAGTTGGCTAACAACATATATACCAAATAGGAGAGTCTTTTTTAAAAAATTGAAGAAATTAGTGGTTGAAGCCATATATTTTCCAGTTACAACGAGTGACACGTGGTCTCATCAGCCGTGAGAGGGTTAAATATTTCTTCTAAAGCAACAGGTACTACGTTCATTTTTTAGTGCAGTTTGTAGTAATTTGTGCATTAGTTTCCCATGATGATGTGTAGAACATTTAGTTAGCATATTTGGTTGAGATTTGTAAAAAATATACAGGGTGATGCAAAATTCAGCTTTGTAGTACAGAAAGTTTAACTTGGTTTTCAAAATGTGAAGAAATTGCATATATTAACGAATGCCCTGTATGTACTTCTGAATGGCACAGTAACATATTCCTCTTTTAGCATTCGTTAACCATAGTATGGTGTGTCAAAGCCACATATAATGGAATCGAATCTGTTTTATTTTGAAAAAACCAAAAAAAAAAAGTTATAAGAGGAATTTTAATGTTTCTTCAAGGACAAAGGACCTGTAACGCAACCGTACAAAATGGATGGGTTTGCCCTTCAATTTGAGCTTTATTTCGTCAAAATATGTAAATAACTTTGGGAGATATGGCGAATAGTATGTAGTATATAGTAACAATGGATAAGAATATAATATATATGTAGAATGACATATACTATATTGTTGAATAGTTGCCTAACAACATATATGTACCAAATAGGAGAGTTTTTTAAAAAAATGAAGAAATTAGTGGTTGAAGCCATATATTTTCCAGTTACAACGAGTGTCACGTGGTCTCATCAGCCGTGAGAGGGTAAATATTTCTTCTAAAGCAACAGGTACTACGTTCATTTTTTAGTGCAGTTTGTAGTAATTTGTGCATTAGTTTCCCATGATGATGTGTAGAACATTTAGTTAGCATATTTGGTTGAGATTTGTAAAAAATATACAGGGTGATGCAAAATTCAGATTTGTAGTACAGAAAGTTTAACTTGGTTTTCAAAATGTGAAGAAATTGCATATATTAACGAATGCCCTGTATGTACTTCTGAATGGCACAGTAACATATTCCTGTTTTAGCATTCGTTAACCATAGTATGGTGTGTCAAAGCCACATATAATGGAATCGAATCTGTTTTATTTTGAAAAAACTAAAAAAGAGAAACAAACGTTAGAAGAGGAATTTTAACGTTTCTTCAAGGACAAAGGACCCTTATCGCAACATGACAAAGTGGAGGGGTTTCCTCTTCAATTTTAGCTTTATTTCGTCAAAATATGTAAATAAGTTTGGGAGATATGGCGAATAGTATGTAGTATATAGTAACAATGGATAACAATATAATATATATGTAGAATGACATATGCTATATTGTTGAATAGTTGCCTAACAACATATATGTACCAAATAGGAGAGTTTTTAAAAAAATGAAGAAGTTAGTGGTTGAAGCCATACATTTTCCAGTTACAACGAGTGTCACGTGGTCTCATCAGCCGTGAGAGGGTTAACTATTTCTTCTAAAGCAACAGGTACTACGTTCATTTTTTAGTGCAATTTGTAGTAATTTGTGCATTTATTTTCCCATGATGATGTGTAGAACATTTAGTTAGCATATTTGGTTGAGATTTGGAAAAAATATACAGGGTGATGCAAAATTCAGCTTTGTAGTACAGAAAGTATAAATTGGTTTTCAAAATGTGAAGAAAGTGCATATATTAACGAATGCCCTGTATGTACTTCTGAATGGCACAGTAACATATTCCTCTTTTATCATTCGTTAAGCACAGTATGGTGTGTCAAAGCCACATATAATGGAATCGAATCTGTTTTATTTTGAAAAAACTAAAAAAGAGAAATAAACGTTATAAGAGGAATTTTAATGTTTCTTCAAGGGCAAACGACCCTTATAGCAACAGGACAAAATGAAGGGGTTTCCTCTTCAATTTTAGCTTTATTTCGTCAAAATATGTAAATAACTTTGGGAGATATGGCGAATAGTATGTAGTATATAGTAACAATGGATAAGAATATAATATATATGTAGAATGACATATGCTATATTGTTGAATAGTTGCCTAACAACATATATGTACCAAATAGGAGAGTTTTTAAAAAAAATGAAGAAATTAGTGGTTGAAGCCATATATTTTCCAGTTACAACGAGTGTCACGTGGTCTTATCAGCCGTGAGAGGGTTAACTATTTCTTCTAAAGAAACAGGTACTACGTTCATTTTTTAGTGCAGTTTGTAGTAATTTGTGCATTAGTTTCCCATGACGATGTGTAGAACATTTAGTTAGCATATTTGGTTGAGATTTGTAAAAAATATACAGGGTGATGCAAAATTCAGATTTGTAGTACAGAAAGTTTAACTTGGTTTTCAAAATGTGAAGAAATTGCATATATTAACGAATGCCCTGTATGTACTTCTGAATGGCACAGTAACATATTCCTCTTTTAGAATTCGTTAACCATAGTATGGTGTGTCAAAGCCACATATAATGGAATCGAATCTGTTTTATTTTGAAAAAACTAAAAAACAGAAACAAACGTTATAAGGAAAATTTTAACGTTTCTTCAAGGACAAAGGACCCTTATCGCAACAGGACAAAGTGGAGAGGCTTGCCCTTCAATTTGAGCTTTATTTCGTCAAAATATGTAAATAAGTTTGGGAGATATGGCGAATAGTATGTAGTATATAGTAACAATGGATAACAATATAATATATATGTAGAATGACATATGCTATATTGTTGAATAGTTGGCTAACAACATATATACCAAATAGGAGAGTCTTTTTTAAAAAATTGAAGAAATTAGTGGTTGAAGCCATATATTTTCCAGTTACAACGAGTGACACGTGGTCTCATCAGCCGTGAGAGGGTTAAATATTTCTTCTAAAGCAACAGGTACTACGTTCATTTTTTAGTGCAGTTTGTAGTAATTTGTGCATTAGTTTCCCATGATGATGTGTAGAACATTTAGTTAGCATATTTGGTTGAGATTTGTAAAAAATATACAGGGTGATGCAAAATTCAGCTTTGTAGTACAGAAAGTTTAACTTGGTTTTCAAAATGTGAAGAAATTGCATATATTAACGAATGCCCTGTATGTACTTCTGAATGGCACAGTAACATATTCCTCTTTTAGCATTCGTTAACCATAGTATGGTGTGTCAAAGCCACATATAATGGAATCGAATCTGTTTTATTTTGAAAAAACCAAAAAAAAAAAAAGTTATAAGAGGAATTTTAATGTTTCTTCAAGGACAAAGGACCTGTAACGCAACCGTACAAAATGGATGGGTTTGCCCTTCAATTTGAGCTTTATTTCGTCAAAATATGTAAATAACTTTGGGAGATATGGCGAATAGTATGTAGTATATAGTAACAATGGATAAGAATATAATATATATGTAGAATGACATATACTATATTGTTGAATAGTTGCCTAACAACATATATGTACCAAATAGGAGAGTTTTTTAAAAAAATGAAGAAATTAGTGGTTGAAGCCATATATTTTCCAGTTACAACGAGTGTCACGTGGTCTCATCAGCCGTGAGAGGGTTAAATATTTCTTCTAAAGCAACAGGTACTACGTTCATTTTTTAGTGCAGTTTGTAGTAATTTGTGCATTAGTTTCCCATGATGATGTGTAGAACATTTAGTTAGCATATTTGGTTGAGATTTGTAAAAAATATACAGGGTGATGCAAAATTCAGATTTGTAGTACAGAAAGTTTAACTTGGTTTTCAAAATGTGAAGAAATTGCATATATTAACGAATGCCCTGTATGTACTTCTGAATGGCACAGTAACATATTCCTGTTTTAGCATTCGTTAACCATAGTATGGTGTGTCAAAGCCACATATAATGGAATCGAATCTGTTTTATTTTGAAAAAACTAAAAAAGAGAAACAAACGTTAGAAGAGGAATTTTAACGTTTCTTCAAGGACAAAGGACCCTTATCGCAACAGGACAAAGTGGAGGGGTTTCCTCTTCAATTTTAGCTTTATTTCGTCAAAATATGTAAATAAGTTTGGGAGATATGGCGAATAGTATGTAGTATATAGTAACAATGGATAACAATATAATATATATGTAGAATGACATATGATATATTGTTGAATAGTTGCCTAACAACATATATACCAAATAGGAGAGTTTTTTTTAAAAAAATGAAGAAATTAGTGGTTGAAGCCATATATTTTCCAGTTACAACGAGTGTCACGTGGTCTCATGAGCCGTGAGAGGGTTAAATATTTCTTCTAAAGCAACATGTACTACGTTCATTTTTTAGTGCAGTTTGTAGTAATTTGTGCATTAGTTTCCCATGATGATGTGTAGAACATTTAGTTAGCATATTTGGTTGAGATTTGTAAAAAATATACAGGGTGATGCAAAATTCAGCTTTGTAGTACAGAAAGTTTAACTTGGTTTTCAAAATGTGAAGAAATTGCATATATTAACGAATGCCCTGTATGTACTTCTGAATGGCACAGTAACATATTCCTCTTTTAGCATTCGTTAACCATAGTATGCTGTGTCAAAGCCACATATAATGGAATCGAATCTGTTTTATTTTGAAAAAACTAAAAAAAAAAAAACAAACGTTATAAGAGGAATTTTAATGTTTCTTCAAGGACAAAGGACCTGTAACGCAACCGTACAAAATGGATGGGTTTGCCCTTCAATTTGAGCTTTATTTCGTCAAAATATGTAAATAACTTTGGGAGATATGGCGAATAGTATGTAGTATATAGTAACAATGGATAAGAATATAATATATATGTAGAATGACATATGCTATATTGTTGAATAGTTGCCTAACAACATATATGTACCAAATAGGAGAGTTTTTAAAAAAATGAAGAAGTTAGTGGTTGAAGCCATACATTTTCCAGTTACAACGAGTGTCACGTGGTCTCATCAGCCGTGAGAGGGTTAACTATTTCTTCTAAAGCAACAGGTACTACGTTCATTTTTTAGTGCAATTTGTAGTAATTTGTGCATTTATTGTCCCATGATGATGTGTAGAACATTTAGTTAGCATATTTGGTTGAGATTTGGAAAAAATATACAGGGTGATGCAAAATTCAGCTTTGTAGTACAGAAAGTATAAATTGGTTTTCAAAATGTGAAGAAAGTGCATATATTAACGAATGCCCTGTATGTACTTCTGAATGGCACAGTAACATATTCCTCTTTTATCATTCGTTAAGCACAGTATGGTGTGTCAAAGCCACATATAATGGAATCGAATCTGTTTTATTTTGAAAAAACTAAAAAAGAGAAATAAACGTTATAAGAGGAATTTTAATGTTTCTTCAAGGGCAAACGACCCTTATAGCAACAGGACAAAATGAAGGGGTTTCCTCTTCAATTTTAGCTTTATTTCGTCAAAATATGTAAATAACTTTGGGAGATATGGCGAATAGTATGTAGTATATAGTAACAATGGATAAGAATATAATATATATGTAGAATGACATATGCTATATTGTTGAATAGTTGCCTAACAACATATATGTACCAAATAGGAGAGTTTTTAAAAAAAATGAAGAAATTAGTGGTTGAAGCCATATATTTTCCAGTTACAACGAGTGTCACGTGGTCTTATCAGCCGTGAGAGGGTTAACTATTTCTTCTAAAGAAACAGGTACTACGTTCATTTTTTAGTGCAGTTTGTAGTAATTTGTGCATTAGTTTCCCATGACGATGTGTAGAACATTTAGTTAGCATATTTGGTTGAGATTTGTAAAAAATATACAGGGTGATGCAAAATTCAGATTTGTAGTACAGAAAGTTTAACTTGGTTTTCAAAATGTGAAGAAATTGCATATATTAACGAATGCCCTGTATGTACTTCTGAATGGCACAGTAACATATTCCTCTTTTAGAATTCGTTAACCATAGTATGGTGTGTCAAAGCCACATATAATGGAATCGAATCTGTTTTATTTTGAAAAAACTAAAAAACAGAAACAAACGTTATAAGGAAAATTTTAACGTTTCTTCAAGGACAAAGGACCCTTACCGCAACAGGACAAAGTGGAGAGGCTTGCCCTTCAATTTGAGCTTTATTTCGTCAAAATATGTAAATAAGTTTTGGAGATATGGCGAATAGTATGTAGTATATAGTAACAATGGATAACAATATAATATATATGTAGAATGACATATGCTATATTGTTGAATAGTTGGCTAACAACATATATACCAAATAGGAGAGTCTTTTTTAAAAAATTGAAGAAATTAGTGGTTGAAGCCATATATTTTCCAGTTACAACGAGTGACACGTGGTCTCATCAGCCGTGAGAGGGTTAAATATTTCTTCTAAAGCAACAGGTACTACGTTCATTTTTTAGTGCAGTTTGTAGTAATTTGTGCATTAGTTTCCCATGATGATGTGTAGAACATTTAGTTAGCATATTTGGTTGAGATTTGTAAAAAATATACAGGGTGATGCAAAATTCAGATTTGTAGTACAGAAAGTTTAACTTGGTTTTCAAAATGTGAAGAAATTGCATATATTAACGAATGCCCTGTATGTACTTCTGAATGGCACAGTAACATATTCCTGTTTTAGCATTCGTTAACCATAGTATGGTGTGTCAAAGCCACATATAATGGAATCGAATCTGTTTTATTTTGAAAAAACTAAAAAAGAGAAACAAACGTTAGAAGAGGAATTTTAACGTTTCTTCAAGGACAAAGGACCCTTATCGCAACAGGACAAAGTGGAGGGGTTTCCTCTTCAATTTTAGCTTTATTTCGTCAAAATATGTAAATAAGTTTGGGAGATATGGCGAATAGTATGTAGTATATAGTAACAATGGATAACAATATAATATACATGTAGAATGACATATGATATATTGTTGAATAGTTGCCTAACAACATATATACCAAATAGGAGAGTTTTTTTAAAAAAAATGAAGAAATTAGTGGTTGAAGCCATATATTTTCCAGTTACAACGAGTGTCACGTGGTCTCATGAGCCGTGAGAGGGTTAAATATTTCTTCTAAAGCAACAGGTACTACGTTCATTTTTTAGTGCAGTTTGTAGTAATTTGTGCATTAGTTTCCCATGATGATGTGTAGAACATTTAGTTAGCATATTTGGTTGAGATTTGTAAAAAATATACAGGGTGATGCAAAATTCAGCTTTGTAGTACAGAAAGTTTAACTTGGTTTTCAAAATGTGAAGAAATTGCATATATTAACGAATGCCCTGTATGTACTTCTGAATGGCACAGTAACATATTCCTCTTTTAGCATTCGTTAACCATAGTATGGTGTGTCAAAGCCACATATAATGGAATCGAATCTGTTTTATTTTGAAAAAACTAAAAAAAAAAACAAACGTTATAAGAGGAATTTTAATGTTTCTTCAAGGACAAAGGACCTGTAACGCAACCGTACAAAATGGATGGGTTTGCCCTTCAATTTGAGCTTTATTTCGTCAAAATATGTAAATAACTTTGGGAGATATGGCGAATAGTATGTAGTATATAGTAACAATGGATAAGAATATAATATATATGTAGAATGACATATGCTATATTGTTGAATAGTTGCCTAACAACATATATGTACCAAATAGGAGAGTTTTTAAAAAAATGAAGAAGTTAGTGGTTGAAGCCATACATTTTCCAGTTACAACGAGTGTCACGTGGTCTCATCAGCCGTGAGAGGGTTAACTATTTCTTCTAAGCAACAGGTACTACGTTCATTTTTTAGTGCAATTTGTAGTAATTTGTGCATTTATTTTCCCATCATGATGTGTAGAACATTTAGTTAGCATATTTGGTTGAGATTTGGAAAAAAATATACAGGGTGATGCAAAATTCAGCTTTGTAGTACAGAAAGTATAAATTGGTTTTCAAAATGTGAAGAAAGTGCATATATTAACGAATGCCCTGTATGTACTTCTGAATGGCACAGTAACATATTCCTCTTTTATCATTCGTTAAGCACAGTATGGTGTGTCAAAGCCACATATAATGGAATCGAATCTGTTTTATTTTGAAAAAACTAAAAAAGAGAAATAAACGTTATAAGAGGAATTTTAATGTTTCTTCAAGGGCAAACGACCCTTATAGCAACAGGACAAAATGGAGGGGTTTCCTCTTCAATTTTAGCTTTATTTCGTCAAAATATGTAAATAAGTTTGGGAGATATGGCGAATAGTATGTAGTATATAGTAACAATGGATAACAATATAATATATATGTAGAATGACATATTGCTATATTGTTGAATAGTTGGCTAACAACATATATACCAAATAGGAGAGTCTTTTTTAAAAAATTGAAGAAATTAGTGGTTGAAGCCATATATTTTCCAGTTACAACGAGTGACACGTGGTCTCATCAGCCGTGAGAGGGTTAAATATTTCTTCTAAAGCAACAGGTACTACGTTCATTTTTTAGTGCAGTTTGTAGTAATTTGTGCATTAGTTTCCCATGATGATGTGTAGAACATTTAGTTAGCATATTTGGTTGAGATTTGTAAAAAATATACAGGGTGATGCAAAATTCAGCTTTGTAGTACAGAAAGTTTAACTTGGTTTTCAAAATGTGAAGAAATTGCATATATTAACGAATGCCCTGTATGTACTTCTGAATGGCACAGTAACATATTCCTCTTTTAGCATTCGTTAACCATAGTATGGTGTGTCAAAGCCACATATAATGGAATCGAATCTGTTTTATTTTGAAAAAACCAAAAAAAAAAAAGTTATAAGAGGAATTTTAATGTATCTTCAAGGACAAAGGACCTGTAACGCAACCGTACAAAATGGATGGGTTTGCCCTTCAATTTGAGCTTTATTTCGTCAAAATATGTAAATAACTTTGGGAGATATGGCGAATAGTATGTAGTATATAGTAACAATGGATAAGAATATAATATATATGTAGAATGACATACTATATTGTTGAATAGTTGCCTAACAACATATATGTACAAAATAGGAGAGTTTTTTAAAAAAATGAAGAAATTAGTGGTTGAAGCCATATATTTTCCAGTTACAACGAGTGTCACGTGGTCTCATCAGCCGTGAGAGGGTTAAATATTTCTTCTAAAGCAACAGGTACTACGTTCATTTTTTAGTGCAGTTTGTAGTAATTTGTGCATTAGTTTCCCATGATGATGTGTAGAACATTTAGTTAGCATATTTGGTTGAGATTTGTAAAAAATATACAGGGTGATGCAAAATTCAGATTTGTAGTACAGAAACTTTAACTTGGTTTTCAAAATGTGAAGAAATTGCATATATTAACGAATGCCCTGTATGTACTTCTGAATGGCACAGTAACATATTCCTGTTTTAGCATTCGTTAACCATAGTATGGTGTGTCAAAGCCACATATAATGGAATCGAATCTGTTTTATTTTGAAAAAACTAAAAAAGAGAAACAAACGTTAGAAGAGGAATTTTAACGTTTCTTCAAGGACAAAGGACCCTTATCGCAACAGGACAAAGTGGAGGGGTTTCCTCTTCAATTTTAGCTTTATTTCGTCAAAATATGTAAATAAGTTTGGGAGATATGGCGAATAGTATGTAGTATATAGTAACAATGGATAACAATATAATATATATGTAGAATGACATATGATATATTGTTGAATAGTTGCCTAACAACATATATACCAAATAGGAGAGTTTTTTTAAAAAAAATGAAGAAATTAGTGGTTGAAGCCATATATTTTCCAGTTACAACGAGTGTCACGTGGTCTCATCAGCCGTGAGAGGGTTAACTATTTCTTCTAAAGCAACAGGTACTACGTTCATTTTTTAGTGCAATTTGTAGTAATTTGTGCATTTATTTTCCCATCATGATGTGTAGAACATTTAGTTAGCATATTTGGTTGAGATTTGGAAAAAATATACAGGGTGATGCAAAATTCAGCTTTGTAGTACAGAAAGTATAAATTGGTTTTCAAAATGTGAAGAAAGTGCATATATTAACGAATGCCCTGTATGTACTTCTGAATGGCACAGTAACATATTCCTCTTTTATCATTCGTTAAGCACAGTATGGTGTGTCAAAGCCACATATAATGGAATCGAATCTGTTTTATTTTGAAAAAACTAAAAAAGAGAAATAAACGTTATAAGAGGAATTTTAATGTTTCTTCAAAGGCAAACGACCCTTATAGCAACAGGACAAAATGGAGGGGTTTCCTCTTCAATTTTAGCTTTATTTCGTCAAAATATGTAAATAACTTTGGGAGATATGGCGAATAGTATGTAGTATATAGTAACAATGGATAAGAATATAATATATATGTAGAATGACATATGCTATATTGTTGAATAGTTGCCTAACAACATATATGTACCAAATAGGAGAGTTTTTAAAAAAAATGAAGAAATTAGTGGTTGAAGCCATATATTTTCCAGTTACAACGAGTGTCACGTGGTCTTATCAGAAGTGAGAGGGTTAACTATTTCTTCTAAAGAAACAGGTACTACGTTCATTTTTTAGTGCAGTTTGTAGTAATTTGTGCATTAGTTTCCCATGACGATGTGTAGAACATTTAGTTAGCATATTTGGTTGAGATTTGTAAAAAATATACAGGGTGATGCAAAATTCAGATTTGTAATACAGAAATTTTAACTTGGTTTTCAAAATGAGAAGAAATTGCATATATTAACGAATGCCCTGTATGTACTTCTGAATGGCACAGTAACATATTCCTCTTTTATCATTCGTTAACCATAGTATGGTGTGTCAAAGCCACATATAATGGAATCGAATCTGTTTTATTTTGAAAAAACTAAAAAAGAGAAACAAACGTTATAAGAGGAATTTTAATGTTTCTTCAAGAGCAAAGGACCTGTAACGCAACCGTACAAAATGGATGGGTTTGCCCTTCAATTTGAGCTTTATTTCGTCAAAATATGTAAATAACTTTGGGAGATATGGCGAATAGTATGTAGTATATAGTAACAATGGATAAGAATATAATATATATGTAGAATGACATATGCTATATTGTTGAATAGTTGCCTAACAACATATATGTACCAAATAGGAGAATTTTTTAAAAAAAATTGAAGAAATTAGTGGTTGAAGCCATACATTTTTCAGTTACAACGAGTGTCACGTGGTCTCATCAGCCGAGAGAGGGTTCACTATTTCTTCTAAAGCAACAGGTACTACGTTCATTTTTTAGTGCAGTTTGTAGTAATTTGTGCATTAGTTTCCCATGATGATGTGTAGAACATTTAGTTAGCATATTTGGTTGAGATTTGTAAAAAATATACAGGGTGATGCAAAATTCAGCTTTGTAGTACAGAAAGTTTAACTTGGTTTTCAAAATGTGAAGAAATTGCATATATTAACGAATGCCCTGTATGTACTTCTGAATGGCACAGTAACATATTCCTCTTTTATCATTCGTTAACCATAGTATGGTGTGTCAAAGCCACATATAATGGAATCGAATCTGTTTTATTTTGAAAAAACTAAAAAAGAGAAACAAACGTTATAAGAGGAATTTTAACGTTTCTTCAAGGACAAAGGACCCTTATCGCAACAGGACAAAGTGGAGGGGTTTCCTCTTCAATTTTAGCTTTATTTCGTCAAAATATGTAAATAAGTTTGGGAGATATGGCGAATAGTATGTAGTATATAGTAACAATGGATAACAATATAATATATATGTAGAATGACATATGATATATTGTTGAATAGTTGCCTAACAACATATATACCAAATAGGAGAGTTTTTTTTAAAAAAATGAAGAAATTAGTGGTTGAAGCCATATATTTTCCAGTTACAACGAGTGTCACGTGGTCTCATGAGCCGTGAGAGGGTTAAATATTTCTTCTAAAGCAACAGGTACTACGTTCATTTTTTAGTGCAGTTTGTAGTAATTTGTGCATTAGTTTCCCATGATGATGTGTAGAACATTTAGTTAGCATATTTGGTTGAGATTTGTAAAAAATATACAGGGTGATGCAAAATTCAGCTTTGTAGTACAGAAAGTTTAACTTGGTTTTCAAAATGTGAAGAAATTGCATATATTAACGAATGCCCTGTATGTACTTCTGAATGGCACAGTAACATATTCCTCTTTTAGCATTCGTTAACCATAGTATGGTGTGTCAAAGCCACATATAATGGAATCGAATCTGTTTTATTTTGAAAAAACTAAAAAAAAAAACAAACGTTATAAGAGGAATTTTAATGTTTCTTCAAGGACAAAGGACCTGTAACGCAACCGTACAAAATGGATGGGTTTGCCCTTCAATTTGAGCTTTATTTCGTCAAAATATGTAAATAACTTTGGGAGATATGGCGAATAGTATGTAGTATATAGTAACAATGGATAAGAATATAATATATATGTAGAATGACATATGCTATATTGTTGAATAGTTGCCTAACAACATATATGTACCAAATAGGAGAGTTTTTAAAAAAATGAAGAAGTTAGTGGTTGAAGCCATACATTTTCCAGTTACAACGAGTGTCACGTGGTCTCATCAGCCGTGAGAGGGTTAACTATTTCTTCTAAAGCAACAGGTACTACGTTCATTTTTTAGTGCAATTTGTAGTAATTTGTGCATTTATTTTCCCATCATGATGTGTAGAACATTTAGTTAGCATATTTGGTTGAGATTTGGAAAAAATATACACGGTGATGCAAAATTCAGCTTTGTAGTACAGAAAGTATAAATTGGTTTTCAAAATGTGAAGAAAGTGCATATATTAACGAATGCCCTGTATGTACTTCTGAATGGCACAGTAACATATTCCTCTTTTATCATTCGTTAAGCACAGTATGGTGTGTCAAAGCCACATATAATGGAATCGAATCTGTTTTATTTTGAAAAAACTAAAAAAGAGAAATAAACGTTATAAGAGGAATTTTAATGTTTCTTCAAGGGCAAACGACCCTTATAGCAACAGGACAAAATGGAGGGGTTTCCTCTTCAATTTTAGCTTTATTTCGTCAAAATATGTAAATAACTTTGGGAGATATGGCGAATAGTATGTAGTATATAGTAACAATGGATAAGAATATAATATATATGTAGAATGACATATGCTATATTGTTGAATAGTTGCCTAACAACATATATGTACCAAATAGGAGAGTTTTTAAAAAAAATGAAGAAATTAGTGGTTGAAGCCATATATTTTCCAGTTACAACGAGTGTCACGTGGTCTCATCAGCCGTGAGAGGGTTAACTATTTCTTCTAAAGCAACAGGTACTACGTTCATTTTTTAGTGCAGTTTGTAGTAATTTGTGCATTAGTTTCCCATGATGATGTGTAGAACATTTAGTTAGCATATTTGGTTGAGATTTGTAAAAAATATACAGGGTGATGCAAAATTCAGATTTGTAATACAGAAATTTTAACTTGGTTTTCAAAATGAGAAGAAATTGCATATATTAACGAATGCCCTGTATGTACTTCTGAATGGCACAGTAACATATTCCTCTTTTATCATTCGTTAACCATAGTATGGTGTGTCAAAGCCACATATAATGGAATCGAATCTGTTTTATTTTGAAAAAACTAAAAAAGAGAAACAAACGTTATAAGAGGAGTTTTAATGTTTCTTCAAGAACAAAGGACCTGTAACGCAACCGTACAAAATGGATGGGTTTGCCCTTCAATTTGAGCTTTATTTCGTCAAAATATGTAAATAACTTTGGGAGATATGGCGAATAGTATGTAGTATATAGTAACAATGGATAAGAATATAATATATATGTAGAATGACATATGCTATATTGTTGAATAGTTGCCTAACAACATATATGTACCAAATAGGAGAATTTTTTAAAAAAATTGAAGAAATTAGTGGTTGAAGCCATACATTTTTCAGTTACAACGAGTGTCACGTGGTCTCATCAGCCGAGATAGGGTTCACTATTTCTTCTAAAGCAACAGGTACTACGTTCATTTTTTTGTGCAGTTTGTAGTAATTTGTGCATTTATTTTCCCATCATGATGTGTAGAACATTTAGTTAGCATATTTGGTTGAGATTTCGAAAAAATATACAGGGTGATGCAAAATTCAGATTTGTAGTACAGAAAGTTTAACTTGGTTTTCAAAATGTGAAGAAATTGCATATATTAACGAATGCCCTGTATGTACTTCTGAAT
>NW_027657534.1:0-25397 GCF_964235325.1 Thermobia domestica | reverse complement strand
GGTAGTGTAACAGAAAGTGCAAACAGAAATGAGGGTTTAAAGGCATTTAATATTATTCCGTAGTAGTATGATTTTTTGTAAAAAAAAAAATATATATATATATATATATATATATATATATATATATATATATCTAAACATACATATTCAATGATATAGTAAGAGGTTAGCAGCACTGATAGAACTGCAGAAAGTACAAAACCGTTAATAAGAAAGAGAGAGAGATGGTGGCCGCTTTTGTGCTTTTCATTGGCTAATTCCGAATTGCGCGCGAATACGTACGAGATTTCTTTCTTTTTCCTCTTCGCAGCCCAGATGTTGCCAATTAGAAGTTTTTAGTACTACATTTGTATGAAAATGTTGCCTTTAAGAAATGTGGTTTGCATACAGAGAAAAGAGCAAAATGAATATTTACCTTAGTGGGCATGAAAAAAGACGAAACATTTTGCAAGATGGACACACGAACTTCCTTAATGCAGGCGTTCAGTACATTATTGTAAAGAAAAAAACACTAAAAAGAATTACTTCAATATCCCTAGCAACATTCAACAATTCATAGAGAAAAATCTTTATTTTGAGAACAATGGAAAACTATGTAATTGTAGATAACTACTAAATTTAATGATTAAGGAAAACGTTTAGGCCCGGCCCTTCAGAAAGAAAGTGCACAGAATATTCTCTCATGGAAGCAATTGCAAAATCAACATTTTGTTTGCAGTTATAATTAGAGGATCTATATACAGGGTGTTCGAAAAAGAATGTATCCTCTTGAAAGAAAATATTCTCTGGGCCCCTAATCCTTTATATACCGAAAGGAAGTTTGTATAGCATTTTTTCTTACCTTCGTTAGAAGAATTGAAAGTGACTACTATCGTGACACGGGAGATATTTAATCGATAGTCGAATTACTCACATACTCGAATGAACACGTCTCTTGTAAGGAGAGGAAAGGCTTCTGTGATCCGCTATCGCAGCTGTGTCATATCTGCAGAGAATGTTAGGACACAAACGTGATCTTTGAGAGCCTCGTGAAAAGAAGTCGCATAGTATCATGTGTGGAGACATCGGGGCCATCTGAAGAACGCTTCATCATTAGGACCAAGGGCGAGTTACGAAACACTCTGGGATATATTTATTAACATAACTTCTCGTCATTCTGCAAGTGTGGTGGAGCTCCATCCTATTGGAAAAGGAAACCTCGGGAGCCCTCTTCATGTGTAGGTATCGTTCACATCTGAAGCATGTGAAGATAGATTACTGTACTATCGTGTACCTAAAATCATTTTCTACGAATACGAACATGTCTACACTGAAGGCAGTGCAGCTCTTTTTCTCTTTTTTTTGGTCATGTATTGTAACGCGGGGCAATGCACACAATAACATGTAATGTTGTGTATCATCATAAAGGGCCAGGGCGATGATTGGATCTTGATGGACGTGGAGAACTGATAGGTGATGTGAGTGGTATTGTGATCTATGGTTGTATGTTTACTGATGAATGCATAAGGAGAGGTGAAGGGGTTGCCTTTTTTTTTATGTCGATCGGGAGGGAAGCGATTGGGAAACTTTTGACTTTGTTTTTCAACCGAATATATTGATTGAATAGGTCGCCGACAATTTTACGGGGCGTCACGTCGTTGCCTTTTTCATGTCGATCGCGAGCGAAGCGAGCGTTTTTTTTTTTTTTTTTTTTTTTTTTTTTTTTTTTTTTTTACCGACAATATGTATTGAATCGGTTGCCAACACCTTTAGGGGCGCGTCACGTCCTTCTTTCTGTGCTGATCGCGAGCGAAGCGAGCGCGAAATTTTTGACTTTTTTTTTTTTTTTTTTTTTTTTTTTACCCACAATATTTATTCAATCGGTCGCCAACACTTTTAGGGGTGCGTCACGTCCTCTTTTCTCTGCTGATCGCGAGCGAAGCGAGCGCGAAATTTTGACCTTTTTTTCTCTTTTTAATTCTTTTTTTTCTTTAAGAAAAAATATTGATTTCATAGGTCGCGAACATTTTTACGGGATGCAACATCGTTTATTTGTTTTTCCAACCGTCTTTCTGTCTTGAGCCCCCGCCAAGTTAACTTTATGGTGGACAAAAACTATGTGCGGTGGGTTACCGCGGGGTTCTCCCGTTTCCTCCCACTTTCTTCATTCCACCACCATTTCAATCATTTCTCATAATCAGCGCCTCTTTTAGCCTAAGCGGCATAACGTGGGACGTAAAACAAAGATTTCCTTTAGTTGCTTTCTGTCTTGATTACGAGCGCGAAATTTTTTACTTTTTTTTTCTTTCTTTTGATATTATTCATTTAATAGGACGGCAACACCTTTACGGGCCGCCGCGTCGTCGTTTACACTTCTTCAGCCCATATTCTTTCTGCTTGTTCGTTTTCCGGCATCTTGTTATCACCGCCCGCGGCAATGCCTATGTCTTTCATCGCTTTTTGAAGCAAATCTTTAATAAATATGCACTCTCACATTTGTACTAATATGCATACCACAGTGGATAGACTGTAACTAGGAAAGCAGAAGCCTGCATATCATATTATTTAACAGTTGAAAGTGAACTGTCATTTTAAGTTTGATTTTGATCAGATGAGTGCAGTTCAACTCGTCGACAATTGTGAAGATTCTCGAGGTTAGGGACCATCCATTTTGTGCTTTGTAATGAAAATGGCTGCAGCCAAACTTCTCTGATCTGAATGAAACTTGGCATGATGATACATCTTGACCTGCTCTACAAGTTTATTTAGTATTTTCCGTTGCGCAGGCTTTTGCTTCTCCAGGTTCTCCCATGGAACTGAGAAACGTATTCAGTCGAACTTCTGCGGTAAGTCAGTATATCATCCTGAGAAGTTTGATCGAGATAGCAGAGGTTCGACTATTCGTTTTTCAATTCCATGTGATATTACAACACGGTGAACTAAATTTATATAGAAACACTTTGATTTTGTTTTGTTTTTTGCTAGCATTAAACTGAGAAAATGTTATTCAATAGACAGAGAACACCACTCAAAGAAAAGTACATCATAAGAATATATATATGGTTGCTGTGGTTCTCGGTTTAATTTGCTAGTTAAGAAACTTGCTCTAAATAAGTACATCTTACAGGTGAAAAACTAAGCCAGGCGATAGAATTAAATATAAAGTTATACACTTTTATTTTACGTTTACTAGTGTTGGGTTACTACTGTAAAATAAGTCAGTATATATGAAAGATAACTGTATTAGGTACTATTTTCCACCGGCGGTGTATTCTTGCATAGTGTACTTAATGTTTACAAGCGGGGCGCTACTAGTATGGATGCATGACAAGTGCTATTGAAACTCGAAAACTAACTGGTTTCCACTACCCTTGCTTATACGTATACCCGCGTCGCCTTCGCTCCTGTTCACTTTGGACGCACATTCTTGCTATCGCTCAGGCCCCCAGCTTTCTCCTGTTTTGGCTCCCTTAAATAGTATTCGTGCTTTTTATTGGCCACCTGGCAAAGCACTTGTAATGATTTTACACCAGTAACTCTAAAATACATGTGTATTACTTTATTTAATTCTGTCGTCTGCAGAATTTTTTTTTTTTTCGTACAAATATGCCTTTTCATGCAGAACACTGAATTTTGCCTGTAAATTTTTGAGAATATGCTGTGACGAAACTTGAGCACCGTTCTTCTTTTCTTTCTTATCACGAGTCTTCTTTAGCCTAATGAGCACAATCATCACACGATAACGACTATTCTTTTCATTTAACTTGTAAACAAGTTGAACTAATAATAATAATTGATGTACAAAGGAGAAGTGTCCTACATATTTGAGGTAAAAAATAAAATAAATATACTTCTACTTCATCCGTGTTTACAAAGTTAAATGTTATCGATTTACAAAAAATGGTCACCTATCCACACACTGACCAGGCTCGACACTGCTTGACCATACATATTAAAACATCGGTCCCACTGAATACACAAGTAGTAAGCACATTCACATAAAAATAATTAGGATTACAGTATATAAAATGCGTTAATTAAAATAGCAAATGCCTTACCTTATCACAGGCGATCCAAAGCCACTGCACATCATCTGCTACGCACACTATATTCCTCCAATATTTCACTCACTTCCTATATCACGCAACAGAAAATATTAATAAAATTCACTTAGCAACATTTTCATTTTTAATCAACAATACGTATAACAATTAAGAATAAAATTAATTGTGAGCACATTGTTATAATTAGAATACTGTTTTTATTCGTTTACAAATATGGGATTAATATAGAGCTGGCAGCAACAATATATACAACTCATCCTGTATGTATCGTAAATCCTAACTTGAGAAGACATCTCTGACGCAAACAATGAGACAAGAAATCAAATACTATATCCGACACATTTGGGGTTTATTGAACTTCAATGTTGGAAGATACCACCTTGTCGGTAGTACAAATGTAATATCCTTACAACACGCGGAACTTTTGCCAGGCATATCTAGGAATTTGGGAAGATTAATTGATATCCTTAATGTGCAATGTATGATTATGACGCATTGTTATGTACACGCAGACGGAACCAGGACAATCTATAGATGACATTTGCACTGTGTTTGGACAATTTGTTCGCAGAAAATAACCGTTTTTGTCTATGAATACTTGAGAACATGGAAGGTATGAGATATACATTTTATGCGCAAATATTATAATACAAATCATTGTTAGTTTGGTGGATGCGTGAAAGAAAGAAAAGGAGTAGATTTTTGCAGACGTCCGGATATAAAGCGAGAACTGAGAATACGCATCTATAACATCTATTTTCTTTGTGTTAATGATATCGATGAACTAAACGGGGAAACTAAAATACAACTGTTTGCAGTATAATTCGAAGTATAGTCAAGTGCAGAGGCGTACTCACGGGGTGTCCACCGGGTGCGGACTCCTCGCAAAAGTTCCTAAGTGAACATACATTTGCAGACTTTCTCATTAAATGTAGTTATTAACAGGGAAAATATTGATGTATCATCAATATAAATCTGATCTTACACTTCATCTGTACTCTGTCTGTATCATGTTTTTGTGAAAAAGTAAGTGGAATATTTATCGTGTTTTCGAATGCAGAATAATAGTATATAGACATAGTGGCTTGTAGTATTGGAACCTTGCCCCCCGAAGCTTGGATCCCTTAGAAGAAAAAAAAATGCATGCGCGCCTGGTGAAATGGTTAACGAATTCAGTTCACTCGATGAATCGACAGATAGTAATACACATTTCGACAGATCGACAGCATTCGACAGATACAGACATATGAAAGTAGCACAAGAATTAGGCGAAAGTCCGTGCGTTTCCTCAATTCACGTAGGAAACAACAGAAAATATCAACTACCATAAAATAATCCGTATATATATTTAATTTATTTGGAATAAAATAAATATAGAAACAACCTGTTCATACATAACTACGGTAAGTGCGTTAATTGCTAACGTAAGAACAAATATGAAACAAGGCACAAAATAAAAAAGAAAAATAAAGTTAAAGGGAATAAATATTTAGGCTTGATTGTCATTCGTATTAAGAAGCTGGGTAATAAAATGTTAAAATCTACAGAAAATTATGAAATTAAATCAGGATTTGAAATAAAAGTCTATACATTGGAAGTAGGCCAGGGAGTTTGCAAGGCAGATGTGTGCGACACGCGTTACTTTATAGATTCCCTTCATTGAACTATAGTAAGCAGTACGAAGATGGTACTTTGCGTATAATCACAGGAAGGATTGAAGTTAATTACCATGGTAATATAATTATTTATTGATAAGTATTTCCATGTTAAATTATGAAAATTATAAGCACAAGGAGGGTGAAAAAGTAGTGTGACCGACTTAGCAATGACTGAAACATAAAATAGAAAAGCGAATAAAAACAAATGCCTTTTGAGTTATGTGGAATAAAGTTTCTTCTAGCCAGTAAGGAAGAATAGGATCTGGTGCATTCATTGAATACCTGAAAAAAATCGTTTATCAAAATAGAAGGAAACACACTTATCGTTGTGGCAACTACGAACTTCTGTTTACCTCAGCCCGCCTCAGCAAGTGCTTTCTATCCGGTCCGCGCTCCGTAACCAAACTCAACGCTGCCTGCTAGCGAAAATGAGATAATACAGCTAAACGTGAGACGCGTGTTGTTTACGCTCCAGTCTAGTGCGATTTTCTTGTGGAAATAAACTGTTTATTCCCTTAAAAACATTATCAGCACCCTCAGGAACTTTCTGTACGTGTTGTGTGTAAAAGTGAGATACGTGCGTGTGTTCTAAGTGGCAAAAAGTGGCTGTGAAGTGTGCATGCTGCATGTCATTAGATAGAGGTAGCAGTAGAACGTGTAGTTAGCACACAATAAGCCACGCCACATAGCCGCCATATCGTCTCCCGACATCAGTTTTGTTCAGGAACTAGCGCGACCGCGAGAAAAATCTCAAATCTGATTGGTCGGAGTAACTCAACTTCTTCGGCCAATCACAGACCAGAATTCTGATCAGAACCATATATAAGGGAGATCCAGAACAATTTCAGTGCAGTTCGCTGCGTCCAGCAGGAGGCAGCAAGTTCTCCCCGAAAAACTAAAATAGAACCCAACAATCTAATAAACTGTACCCCCAGTGAAGTGAGTGCAACCACAGATCACGGCAAAAAGAAAAATTGGCCGGCCAGGAGCACGCTAAAGAAGCTCCTGGCAACAATCAATTCCCCCAGAACAGTTGAAAATCTCAGTGTGGCCCCCCTACCCCACACCCCAGACCGAAAACCAAACAAGCCTGACACCCTGGCAGCCAACGGAAAGTCACCCGATCCGGCCCTTTCAAGAGCCACGATAAGAACAACAGCCCGACCAGGAACTGAAACTGAACAGACTCTAAAGCAAGCTGAGGACAATCCGGCCCTTTCAAGAGCCATTTCCGACCTCCTGAAGAAGGGCAAACAACAAAGTGCGAAAAGTGCTACGAAAATGAAACCAGAACGCGCCCGACCGAGGAAGCCCCCCACTGCGTCGCTCAACGTAGTCACAAATCAGCTGAAAGGTTTAAATTTCACCACCCTGGGCACTCCCAGCAGACAACGCCGTGCCCCCCCCAAGCTCAAGAAGAAAACGCCAAATATAGTCAACAACCAAAGTGACATTGATTCTTACAAGCCCCCCCCCCAAGAAGCATGGCCGGACCAGTTCCCCCCACTGCAAACACCAGACCCCCAGCAAGAAAAGCCGTCAGAAGAAAGAGAACACAAGACCCCAGAAGAAAATGCAATGGAAGTGAGACCACCCTCAGCCTCCCCCCCCCCACAACCAAACCCTCCAACAGGAGCACCCCTAGAAGAAGAAGAAGAAGAAGATTTCCAGCGCCCCCGCAAAACCATGAAACGAACCGCTTCAGGGCCCATAACATCACTATGGGAGTTCTCAAACAGATATGCACCACTAAGCAAACAAGGCCGCAACGACCCCAGTACAACCCCCCACCCACAAGACGAAGAAAACGGAATGGAAGTTCAAGACGAAACCCAAGAAAATAGAGCCAAAAATCCACGCGCCACAGCCCGGAAAGTGCCGCCCATCTACATTTACGGTGTTAAAAACCAGCACCAGCTTAGCAAAACTCTCTGTGCTACCCTCTCCACCCCCCCACTGATCTATCCAAACAAAGACTTCCTTAAGTTTCACTGTGCAACCATGCAGGATCTCAACAAGATAGAGGCATTCTGCATTCAAGAGAAGAGGGAATACGCCACTGAACTGCCAAGGGGATCACGCCCCCTCAAAGTAGTGCTACGAAAACTCCCAATAGACACAGACATGGACGACATTAAAGAGGCCCTGCAACAAGAAGGACTAGACATCACCAGCGTAAGCCAACTCAGCGGCAGGCCTGATGACAAAGGGGTCCGCCCCAAATTTCCACTCTTCCTTATCACGCTACCCAAAAATCAAGATGTCAACATATATAACATACGCCGCCTACTGTGCTATAAAGTAGAGGTTGAAGCCTACAAAGGCAGCAAAGAACTCTTGCAATGCCACAATTGCCAACGGGTCGGGCACTCGCAACAAACGTGCAGAGCCACGGCTCGCTGCGTCAAGTGCGGAGGAGCGCATGCAACGCAAGACTGCCCCAAGAAGACCAGGGACACGGCCGCCCAATGCGTCAACTGCAGTGGAGCACACCCGGCAAACTACCAGGGTTGTCCGTACATTCAGGCGGAGAAAAAGAAGAGAATAGCCAAGAAACTAACCTTCCCTCCAACACAACATCCAGAGAAGAACACCGACAAAGAGCCAGTGGAAAACTCCCAGCAAACCCAACCCACCCGGCCAACGAAGAGGTCCAGTGAGAGTGAAGCGACAACTTCCGGCGGAACTCCACCAAACCCAGCACCCCACGCAGAGGAAGAAACCACCACACCCGCAGCAGTAACAGCCAGCCAGACTGAAAACACGCACCCCACTCCAGCAGGTGAACCGAGCACAGCAGCCACGACAACCACAACCGAATCAACCACCATAGACGGAAGTCTCATCACCTCCATCAAAGAGGTGCTAAACCTCCTGTCAGGACTCAACATAAAAAGCTTCCTAGAAAAATTGAAGAAAGGTCTCCAACAACTGAAAACGGCAACAGATCAGGCAAGCAAGCTGGCCATCATCATCGAGTTATCTGCAGCACTTCTAGATGATGGCTCAGAATAAAATGCAAGTAAGCAGAGAAGTCAGGATCGCCTGCTGGAATGCAGATGGAGTCAAGGACCAAAGAGAGGAACTGACAGACTTTCTTACAAGAGAACGAATTGACGTCGCCCTCCTGCAAGAAACGCACCTCAAACCCCAGTTCTCCTACAACATCCGAAACTACGTAACATACAGAAATGACCGCATCAACAGACCGATGGGTGGAACAGCCGTCTTAATCAAAAACTCAATAGCGCACGACCAACTGCAAATACCAGTTCTTCAATCACTGGAAACAACAGGAATAACAGTGCACTCACCGGACGGTCCTCTCCACCTCATATCAGCATACCGGCCGCACGACAAAAATCTCCACCCACCAGACATCCAAAACCTCCGCAGACTTGGCCACCGCATCATCGTCGCAGGAGACTTGAACTCAAAACATCCGGCATGGCACTCCAGAGCCAGAAATAGGAATGGAAACATACTCTACGACGCCCTCCAGCAAATAGACTTCATAGCGGACGCCCCAACAGAGCCAACCCATTACCCCAAGAACGGCAACGCCCCGGATATCCTGGACATGCTCCTCACGGCAAACACAGCAGTACTGGAAGGCCCAATAGTGCTGCACGACCTGCAATCCGACCACCTACCTGTGCTGTTCACAGTGGCGACAACTCATCACATCCCACGGAAAAAACTACCCCAGACAAGCACCACAGACTGGGACCAATACCGGCAACACCTTGCTCAAATGATCGACACGAGGATGGCAACCAACACGCCAGAAGAAATCGATGCAGCAGTAGCGGCACTCACAGCATCGATCCAGACGGCGTACAGAGCAGCAACACGAAGGCAGGACCAGGCCCCAACCCCACCACCGGAGGACCTTCGCACCACAGTGCTAATACATCTCAAGCGCTGGGCGCGACGGAAATGGCAAAACACCCGAAATCCAAGATTCAAAGCGCTCTGGAACGCCCTCGCTAAAAGAGTGAAGAAGAGACTACTACGCATCAAACTGCAAAAGTGGAATGAAAAACTCCAAAATATGGAAGCAGCAACACCGGAATTTTGGCGCCTCATCAGAACACTTGGGAAACCAAGGGGACCTCCAAGAATCCAACCTCTACGATCCCACCAAGGACTAGTCTTCACCCCAGCAGAACAGGCAACAGTGTTTGCGGAGCACCTTCAGGCAACGTTCACCGAAAACATTGTACCCCCAACCCCGGCAACAGAAGAAGCAGTGCAAGTCAGCATCAACCAACTAAACCAGGAACTCCACTTCCAACCTGGACACCCAACCACCCCCAGAGAAATAAGTGACATCATTCGCCGCCTAAACAGCCGCAGGGCAGCAGGGCTCGACAAGATCACACCACTGGCGCTGAAGAAGGCTCCGAGAAAAGTGTTAGTTCTCCTGACTAAGATAACGAACGGAATACTCCGAACCGGACACTTCCCAGCCGTATGGAAAGAAGCCCGCATCAGCATGATCCCAAAGCAAACCGGCAAACGCACAGAAGCCACCTCATACCGCCCGATCAGCGTCCTCTCCCACCTGAGCAAGGTGGTAGAACGGATCATCCAACGAAGGCTACTCAACCACGCCCAGGAAGTGAACATCCTGCCCGACCATCAATTCGGTTTCCGGCCCGAACACAGCACCACGCATCAGTTAGTCCGGGTCGTAGACCGAATAACACACCAATACAATGCAGGAGGCCACACCCTGGGACTGTTCCTGGACATAGAGAAAGCATTCGACAGGGTGTGGCACAGAGGACTGGTGCACAAACTCATCCAAGCGGGCTTTCCAACATACCTGGTGAAGATCATACACAACTTCCTGACAAACCGCTCGTTCAGGGTATCACACGCAGGAGAACTAACAAACGCCAGACAAATAGCAGCAGGAGTACCCCAGGGCTCGTGTCTATCACCGCTGCTGTACACCATCTTCACAGCAGACATGCCAACCACCCCTCGCACGTTGCTTGCGACATTCGCAGACGACACGGCAGTCTTTGCTAGCTATTCCAACCATCGCTACGCGGAAGCAGCAATAAACAGACACATCCATCTTCTGGAGAGTTGGACAAGGAAATGGAAAATTAAAGTCAACGCCACGAAAACAGCCCTGGTGGACTTCACACAAAGGTACAAACGGAAGGAGTACGACGTCAGATTTCAAGGGACACAGTTGCAGACCACGGACCAAGCCAAATATCTAGGGGTGACACTAGATAAAAGACTAACCTTTGCCCAACACGTCAAGAAAACAGCAACGAAAGCAACAAGAACATTCGGAGCCCTGCTGCCAATACTACTTAGCAACAGCTTTACACACGAAGCAAGACGCCAAGTCTACACTCAGTGCATCAGACCTATACTACTGTATGCCCATCCGGCGTGGCAGCATGCAGCACTGACCCATCTCCGCACTTTACAACGAGTCCAAAACCGAGCTGCCCGAGCGATCACTGGCCACGCAATGGGCACGAGAATTGACCAGTTGCACGAGGACCTAGACCTTCCAACACTGGACGAAGTCCGACAAAAACTTACAGCACGATTCTGGGACACCATCCGTAACCACGACAACGCAGCAATCAACACCATCGCCACGGCTGAACCAACCCGGAGAGCATACCGCATGCCAAGGCCACACTGAGATATAAACAACGTCATGTAGAGCAAGCAAAGGGCTAGCGACAGTAGCAGCCCAACAACACCAATAAATTCACAAAAACATCGCCAGAGAACAACACAAATAGAAGGCATGGGCAAGAGCCCGACACTTCGGAAAAACGAAAACCCGCCAGAAACACTGAAACTGAAACTGAAAGCGAAAATTTCATTCTTCAGTATCGTTGAGTTTATTGCAGAAAGCAATGGCAGATACGGCATCAGCACCTGCAGCCCCGGCACAGGCTTCTCCTAAGAAGTCTGCAAAGCCTAAGAAACCAAAAACAACACCTTCTCATCCAAGAACATCAGAAATGGTGAACAACGCCATCAAGAATTTGAAGGAAAGGGGAGGAAGTTCACTGCAAGCTATTAAGAAATACATCTCTCAGAACTACAAAGTGGATGCCGAGAAGCTTGCTCCATTTATCAAGAAATACTTGAGAAGTGCAGTTGCTTCTGGGTCTTTGGTTCAGACCAAGGGAAAAGGTGCATCTGGATCGTTTAAGCTTAGTGCTTCATCGCTGAAGGAGAAGCCTGAAGGTGGATCTTCAACCAAGGCGAAACGATCAGCATCAAAGGAGAAGAAGCCTGCGAAAAAGCCAGCAGCTAAACGTCCCAAGAAGACTGGTGAAAAGAAAAAGGCTGCTGCTCCCAAACCTAAGAAATCACCATCTAAAGTGAAGAAGGCAAAAACTCCCAAGAAGCCAAAGGCCCCGAAGCCAAAGAAGGCTACAGCAAAACCGAAAAGTGCTAAGAAGGCTGCACCAAAGAAGAAGTAAATGTGTCAGTAAATCATCTGACATTTTAAAACGGCTCTTTTTAGAGCCATCAAATACTTTGAGAAGAGTAAAATTGTGCTTTTCCTATCATTATCACATGTTCATTCATAGCAATGTATAGTATACACGCAAGGGACTTTGAGTTTTCTTTTTAACCGAAGCACTTCTTGATGTAAGTGCTTTATAACAGAGGGGAATTGAGGGTGGGGAAAGAAAGCTTTCACGGGTGTCAAGAATGGTGTACTCGAAAAAAAATGGGGAACACATTACGTAATGTCAATTTGTGATCACTTACTTTTTCCTTGTTCCTATCTTCAAGTAGCGAAACAGTACAGAAAACGCACTTAATGCATTTGTTAGAAAAACTTTTGCAGGCTGACTGGGTTCGATTCTCGGTGGGAGCTCAAATGTTTCGCATTGCACGTTAATAAGTAGGTCCACGTTTGAAACAGCCTTGCTGCTGAAAGGGACACTAAACTAAAATCAACTCTTTTCAAGGCTGGGGTGAAAGAAATGTTCGAACTTATTACAACTCGTGAAAGTGAAGTAGACTATGTTTCAATTTAACGTCGTACTATTATGATTTTTATGATAAAGGAGACGGGTGATTACGCCTAATGAATGATGGAAATACTGGTGTAATGAGAAAGTGTTAGGAAAAGGGAACACGCTAATAACCACGGATACCGTCTTATAATTCGTAATATTGCTATAAAGAAAAATAGTAACACCAGCAGAAATGTAGGTGTACAATTGAACTGATGTTAAGTACAAACAGACACTTAAAGAAAGTTTAGTTTAACGTTTGCATTCAACAGCAGCGACCTCTGACAAAATAATATTACTTTTGCTACCTTGGAAGAAGTACATATTTCGCCTGCGAGTTCTATCAGATTAATAACGTTGAGAAGGGCAAACAGTGGTTGAATCGAAGTTAAGTTATGCAACATATGGCAAAATCGAACCCTTGACCACATAAAACGAAGATAATCAATCGGTAAACATAGGGGAAAACTAAAGAATATACTTGAAAGATAGGATGATATACGAAACGACAGGAAAACGAAGGTAGATGTATTAACTATGCAACATACGGCGTGAGAATTTAAAAAAAAAAGATAACAAGTATGGACAAGATCCTTGTTAGGATAACAGCATCTCTAAGTAGTGTATTGGTCCTAAAAAGGACCGTTTTTGAACTCAGTGCCAGAACTTCAAACTTAAGCACGTTCCCCACGGATGCGGCGAGCAAGCTGAATGTCCTTAGGCATGATTGTGACTCTCTTTGCGTGAATAGCACACAAGTTGGTGTCTTCGAAAAGCCCTACAAGGTAAGCTTCACTTGCCTCCTGTAAAGCCATGACAGCTGAGCTTTGGAAGCGAAGATCTGTCTTGAAATCTTGTGCAATTTCTCGGACGAGTCGTTGGAAGGGCAGCTTGCGGATGAGCAATTCAGTGCTCTTCTGGTAACGACGAATTTCTCGGAGAGCCACAGTACCAGGCCTGTAACGATGGGGCTTTTTCACTCCACCGGTAGCTGGAGCACTCTTTCTTGCAGCTTTGGTGGCAAGCTGCTTTCGAGGAGCTTTGCCTCCAGTAGATTTCCTAGCTGTCTGCTTGGTACGTGCCATTGCAACTGTCACGACTTGTTTCAAATAATTGCGCGCTGATAGGCATAGGCATAGGCATAGTCTGTTTACCATCAGAAGATGGAAGGATATATTAGCTATTAGCTACTTCATCCAGAGAAAATATTAATAAATTGATGTGATGAGTTGGTAGCAGCGATGATAAGCGCACAACTGGTCTCAACAAGTCTTAACACGAAGGCTTCTGTTCTTGGGTCTGCTGATTGTGTGCTTCCGATGTTGAGTGAGGCCGATGCATAAGTGCGTCCATCAGGTAGATGGTCCTGTTCGTGGTCCTGTACTTGGCCGTTGAAAGTCTTCTTATCTTCTTGGTTGGAGCTTTTGATCTTCTATCTTCTTCTCTTTGTGAATCCGTGAAGAGTGCCGAAGAGAGAAGCTTTTGGCATTGAGTTCAAAAACATTGTGTGTGTGTTAATGTAGGTGGGATGATTTATGTGATGTGAGAAGAATTAGATGTGTTGTTTTTCTGTGGAAATGGGGATAAATTTTTATGAGTGATATAGATATTGCCATGAGTGGTTGTGAGAATATTTAACTGTTTTCGAAAAATTTGTCTGGTGGCTTGAGAAATGGCCTGATGGAGTGTTTTTTGTTTCGGGGGTTCTGTTACTATTGCAAGTATTGATGCTACCCATTTCATGATGGAATTTGTGGCTCGTTCTATTGCTTCGTTAATTTGGTCTTGAATTGCGCGCTGAATGAAGTCAAGTTATATAAAGAGCAAAACCGTTAAATCAAGCTATTTCTCATTGGATAAAGTCAGTCGAAAAGGACAGTTCTCATTGGCTTAGACACGTTTTGTGTTTTTCCTCCGTGCTTTCCCTGCATGATCGAAGGAACAAAACCACGAGTCTTGGGCTGCTTGGGCTTGTATTTCTCGTGTGTGGTGAGCGAAGCAGTAACATATCGAAATGACAGGACGTGGAAAAGGAGGCAAGGGTCTTGGCAAAGGAGGTGCCAAGCGCCACCGTAAAGTTCTTCGTGACAACATCCAGGGTATCACCAAACCCGCTATTAGGCGTCTTGCTCGCCGTGGTGGTGTGAAGCGTATCTCTGGTCTCATTTATGAAGAGACCCGAGGAGTATTGAAAGTATTCCTGGAGAACGTAATCAGAGATGCTGTTACATACACAGAACACGCCAAGAGGAAGACAGTGACAGCTATGGATGTTGTGTATGCCTTGAAGAGGCAAGGAAGAACCCTGTACGGTTTCGGAGGTTAAGTTGGGGTTCCTCCTATTTTGGATATAAAATTGGCATAAACGGCTCTTTTCAGAGCCAACAAATTTATATAAAGGGAAAGATTTACTTTGTGCGATTTTCTGTTAGATTATAAGAATTCGTGTAACTACATTAAAGCCTTTTGATGCACACTAAATTACAGACGTAGAGAGATTAATTTGAGAAAATCATACGTTTTTTTTTACATTATGTACGTTCATGTATACGTATTCATATCATGTAGCAGTATTAATGCTGGAGAAGGGGTTCTGGTTGGAAATTGGCGATTTGTTGGAAGTAGCGAGCATGAGAGATGCGAAACGCAAGTCGGAATTTCTGTTCTGACAGTAGGATGTACGTATAGAGGCTTATACAACTTCTATACTGTGCTGTGAGGGGCGAATAATGCGTTAGAAACCTGAATCTTGTCCTTTATCTTGTTTACGTGGTCTTGGGTTCGATTTCTTTCTTTTGCGGTAGTGTCTATTGTGATTTACATGTAAATTAATGACACTTCGTAGCGGGTTACTAAAATAAAGAGTAATACAAATATGAGATGTAGGTTAATGCATTGTATACTTCACATTATTTACTAAAGAAAGGCAGTAGTTACAAGAAACCTAGGCTCGCTCGTTGGGCACAGTAGCAAATGAGTTCTGAGATCAGAGAATAAGAGTAGTTGCGTATTACAAACCATATACATATAACACATATCACACAAATATGAATATCGACCTTGCAAAGAATAAATCGTACTTAAGTGTGCATTTAATGTCATTACTATGTTGCAAAAGAAATTTAGGAAAGTTTTCTGATCCGCTCTGTTCATGATGTCATTGGGGCATAGTAATGAACAATAATAAATGTCGAGAACATATTGAACAGAGTAATTTCAGCCAAGCCAACGCAAGAGAGAAACATGAGTGCTTTAAGAATGTTGGAAATTCCTTTGTCTAGCATGAAGTACATGAGAATATGTGGTATGAGGTTTTCTTCCATTGCTGAGAATCTGGGCTCGACTGTCCTGTCCTCTGGGTAATATGAGCCCGATGTACGCAAATATCAAAAAAATGTAGCTAGCGACAATACAAAAGGTAATGATCTTATAATTAATAATGTAGTGGGAACTAAGCACATCGCTGTTTGGAGTATTCTAAAGTTAGTGTGACTTCCTATGGGCTTCAATTACGATCGACGACTACACATATACTAATTAATCGAATAGCAGCGAGAATTTCGAATGAAACTAAGCAACTATCTCAGACACTTTTGATGAGTCTGTATATCGAAAACAATTCATTTCAATCGTAAATCTCCTCTATAAAGGGGTTTGTGGCCCTCATAAGGGCCGATTTGTATGAGATATAGGTCTTACATTTATGCCTTCTTCTCAGTTTTCTTGGGCAGAAGTACAGCTTGAATGTTGGGCAAAACACCACCCTGAGCGATTGTAACTCCAGACAACAACTTGTTTAATTCCTCGTCGTTACGGATAGCTAACTGCAGATGACGTGGAATAATCCTAGTCTTCTTGTTGTCACGAGCAGCGTTGCCTGCCAACTCAAGAACTTCAGCTGCCAGGTATTCCATGACTGCAGCCAAATACACGGGAGCGCCAGCACCAACTCGTTCGGCATAGTTACCCTTTCGCAAAAGACGATGGATTCTGCCTACTGGGAATTGAAGGCCAGCCCTGCTGGAGCGGGACTTGCTCTTTCCCTTGACTTTTCCACCTTTGCCGCGACCAGACATTGTTCAATATTCTTTCGTAATAAGATGAGAGGAAAAATTGCGGCCTCCCATGAATCAAGTCAGTTTTGTTACTACTTCAAGCGTGCACCCGAGTGCATCAAATGAAAAGCAAGGCAGTTGGCGCGAATTGAAACACGTACTGTAATTTAAATGAAGTCGATAAATCGGCGGACACATCTAATTTTGCTGAACGAGTGAGTCATCATGCCACCAAAAACTAGCGGAAAGGCTGCAAAGAAGGCTGGTAAAGCCCAAAAGAATATCTCCAAGGGAGATAAGAAGAAGAAGAGGAGGAGGAAGGAGAGCTATGCCATTTACATCTACAAAGTTTTGAAGCAAGTGCATCCTGACACTGGCATATCTAGCAAAGCTATGAGTATCATGAACAGCTTTGTTAATGACATCTTCGAGCGTATTGCTGCTGAAGCTTCTCGTTTGGCCCATTACAATAAGCGGTCAACTATCACCAGCCGGGAAATCCAAACAGCTGTGCGCCTTCTTTTGCCTGGTGAACTTGCCAAGCACGCTGTAAGTGAGGGTACGAAGGCTGTTACCAAGTACACAAGCTCTAAGTAAAAATCTTCTTCAAGATTTTTCATTTCAAACGGTCCTTGTCAGGACCAACACATTATTCGAAAGAGTTAAATCACGAAATTTGCTTCATTCTGTTATGTAGAAACACGTTGAAATCCAATTTCTATATGCTGTTAGTAAAAAAGTAAAGCACATAGCGGAGATGTGTCGTGCTTGTATACGAAAGGCATTTACTCGCCGGAGATCTACACTTAGTCATAATAATTTACTTTTAAAAAGTGGTAATACATTCCGTGTTAAGTATAGTAGTAGGTGCACACGGATCGGAAATCAGGTTATTTTAATGTGCCGTGCAAATAAACAGGCTGTTAGTGTAAGAAATAGTGGGTATAACGCTTAGAATATCGATTAATCGCTATGAAATAATGTTGATAAATTATCTCTTGAAAGTACTATAAAATTAATGTTTCTAGTATTTTCGTACTTGAAGGATAATGAAATTTGAAAAAGAGATGCCAACAGCACCTGGTGTTCCCAGGCGGTCACCCATCCAAGTACTGACCAGGCCCGATGCTGCTTGACTTCGGTGATCGGACGAGAACCGGTATATTCAGCATGGTATGGCCGTTGGCGA
Organism: Thermobia domestica; assembly: GCF_964235325.1. Lineage (NCBI taxonomy): Eukaryota > Metazoa > Arthropoda > Insecta > Zygentoma > Lepismatidae > Thermobia > Thermobia domestica. The sequence continues at coordinate 7,430 of NW_027657534.1, read as the reverse complement.
ATGCATATGGCTTCGAGTGAGTTATTGTAGCTACGTAGGTTTGTCGGTGAATACTCAAAAAGACCAGCGCGTGGAAAGCGTTGCTAATTGTTTTAAGTAATGCATGATTACGAAATTATCGTGGTGAACGATGTGAGAATATTCGTCTTTGTGAAAAACAAAATTAGAAAAAGTATACCAACAGCACCTGGTGTTCCCAGGCGGTCACCCATCCAAGTACTGACCAGGCCCGATGCTGCTTGACTTCGGTGATCGGACGAGAACCGGTATATTCAGCATGGTATGGCCGTTGGCAACTACCTTTTCTTCAATGTCCTGTTAAGGAAGTATGTTTTAAGTAAGAATTGACATTATTAACTATAAAGGCAAGCATATTAACGTCGTTAACATTACTTGGAATATACTAATATTCGAATAAATATTTGAATGTTCGAATGATGAGTGATTCGGATGTTCATAGTGCCACTGTGTCCTATCGAGTTTACTATCACGAACCACGTATGAAATTGTATATAAATAAATAAAAATAAATCCTTTATTAAGTATTGATTACAGGAAAAAGGCAAACTTACATTCTTTAATGTACACAATGAAATGTATGAAAGATATTTTTAAGATATGTTTCACTTACCCTTTATAACGCAAGGTAGTTTTCAGTGTAGCATTCTCTTCAGCTGCGAGATAACGTAAGGCAGATGATCATTCAGTCGTGAAGCACTAAAATGTAATATACATTTTAACTATTATCGATAAGAATTATTTACTGCAGGGATGCAAATAAAGTGAGGCAAATTAGTAAATAAAAACCGATACTGTAACTGATAATATAATTAGTTGTATCTGTATTAGTTGTATATACAGTAATCGCACGATTATCCGCGGAGTTGGATGTTGGCATAATCGCGCATAATCAGCAGTATGAGCAGAAAAGGGAAATGAAATGAAATATTTAGATTTACGTCGCATACTTATACCGGTTACGCTAAAGGAGACGGTGATGATGAGTACTGAATGAAGAAAGTGGGAGGAAACGGGAGAAACCCGAGAAAACCCATGAGCACGGTCTTTATGCACGACAAAGTTCACACGGCACGAGCTGGGATTGAATCAGGGACCCCAAGCACCGGAGGCCAAAAAACGGACAAAAAGTCTTTCGTGCAACTTTCGTTTTCGGTAAAAAGTTTACACATAATTTAGAAAGAGTAGTTTTCTGGTCTTTTTATTTCACAAGTTGGTTCATGTCTATATTTTTTACATGCATAAAAAATTTTTCAACTCCCTTGCTTATTTCCTGTTAAAGACCTCTACCTCTGATTGTATTTTTTGCACATATTCTTATTGTTTTCAGACAACATTTCTAAAAGCGTAATTTATCGTCAGCAAGAAAAGAAAAGGAAAGCCTCGGATAGTGGAATGTGTACTGTATATATATATATATATATATATATATATATATATATATATACGTATTAGTATATAGTTTTATTTTATACGTCTCCTATTATTACACAATGTGCAGATATTGTCAAAGCGCAAGTAAATATGTATAACTCCCCGTTCTGCACTTAATAACTTGAAAGAAGTTCGGGGAAGGTAGTGTAACAGAAAGTGCAAACAGAAATGAGGGTTTAAAGGCATTTAATATTATTCCGTAGTAGTATGATTTTTTGTAAAAAAAAAAATATATATATATATATATATATATATATATATATATCTAAACATACATATTCAATGATATAGTAAGAGGTTAGCAGCACTGATAGAACTGCAGAAAGTACAAAACCGTTAATAAGAAAGAGAGAGAGATGGTGGCCGCTTTTGTGCTTTTCATTGGCTAATTCCGAATTGCGCGCGAATACGTACGAGATTTCTTTCTTTTTCCTCTTCGCAGCCCAGATGTTGCCAATTAGAAGTTTTTAGTACTACATTTGTATGAAAATGTTGCCTTTAAGAAATGTGGTTTGCATACAGAGAAAAGAGCAAAATGAATATTTACCTTAGTGGGCATGAAAAAAGACGAAACATTTTGCAAGATGGACACACGAACTTCCTTAATGCAGGCGTTCAGTACATTATTGTAAAGAAAAAAACACTAAAAAGAATTACTTCAATATCCCTAGCAACATTCAACAATTCATAGAGAAAAATCTTTATTTTGAGAACAATGGAAAACTATGTAATTGTAGATAACTACTAAATTTAATGATTAAGGAAAACGTTTAGGCCCGGCCCTTCAGAAAGAAAGTGCACAGAATATTCTCTCATGGAAGCAATTGCAAAATCAACATTTTGTTTGCAGTTATAATTAGAGGATCTATATACAGGGTGTTCGAAAAAGAATGTATCCTCTTGAAAGAAAATATTCTCTGGGCCCCTAATCCTTTATATACCGAAAGGAAGTTTGTATAGCATTTTTTCTTACCTTCGTTAGAAGAATTGAAAGTGACTACTATCGTGACACGGGAGATATTTAATCGATAGTCGAATTACTCACATACTCGAATGAACACGTCTCTTGTAAGGAGAGGAAAGGCTTCTGTGATCCGCTATCGCAGCTGTGTCATATCTGCAGAGAATGTTAGGACACAAACGTGATCTTTGAGAGCCTCGTGAAAAGAAGTCGCATAGTATCATGTGTGGAGACATCGGGGCCATCTGAAGAACGCTTCATCATTAGGACCAAGGGCGAGTTACGAAACACTCTGGGATATATTTATTAACATAACTTCTCGTCATTCTGCAAGTGTGGTGGAGCTCCATCCTATTGGAAAAGGAAACCTCGGGAGCCCTCTTCATGTGTAGGTATCGTTCACATCTGAAGCATGTGAAGATAGATTACTGTACTATCGTGTACCTAAAATCATTTTCTACGAATACGAACATGTCTACACTGAAGGCAGTGCAGCTCTTTTTCTCTTTTTTTTGGTCATGTATTGTAACGCGGGGCAATGCACACAATAACATGTAATGTTGTGTATCATCATAAAGGGCCAGGGCGATGATTGGATCTTGATGGACGTGGAGAACTGATAGGTGATGTGAGTGGTATTGTGATCTATGGTTGTATGTTTACTGATGAATGCATAAGGAGAGGTGAAGGGGTTGCCTTTTTTTTTATGTCGATCGGGAGGGAAGCGATTGGGAAACTTTTGACTTTGTTTTTCAACCGAATATATTGATTGAATAGGTCGCCGACAATTTTACGGGGCGTCACGTCGTTGCCTTTTTCATGTCGATCGCGAGCGAAGCGAGCGTTTTTTTTTTTTTTTTTTTTTTTTTTTTTTTTTTTTTTACCGACAATATGTATTGAATCGGTTGCCAACACCTTTAGGGGCGCGTCACGTCCTTCTTTCTGTGCTGATCGCGAGCGAAGCGAGCGCGAAATTTTTGACTTTTTTTTTTTTTTTTTTTTTTTTTTTACCCACAATATTTATTCAATCGGTCGCCAACACTTTTAGGGGTGCGTCACGTCCTCTTTTCTCTGCTGATCGCGAGCGAAGCGAGCGCGAAATTTTGACCTTTTTTTCTCTTTTTAATTCTTTTTTTTCTTTAAGAAAAAATATTGATTTCATAGGTCGCGAACATTTTTACGGGATGCAACATCGTTTATTTGTTTTTCCAACCGTCTTTCTGTCTTGAGCCCCCGCCAAGTTAACTTTATGGTGGACAAAAACTATGTGCGGTGGGTTACCGCGGGGTTCTCCCGTTTCCTCCCACTTTCTTCATTCCACCACCATTTCAATCATTTCTCATAATCAGCGCCTCTTTTAGCCTAAGCGGCATAACGTGGGACGTAAAACAAAGATTTCCTTTAGTTGCTTTCTGTCTTGATTACGAGCGCGAAATTTTTTACTTTTTTTTTCTTTCTTTTGATATTATTCATTTAATAGGACGGCAACACCTTTACGGGCCGCCGCGTCGTCGTTTACACTTCTTCAGCCCATATTCTTTCTGCTTGTTCGTTTTCCGGCATCTTGTTATCACCGCCCGCGGCAATGCCTATGTCTTTCATCGCTTTTTGAAGCAAATCTTTAATAAATATGCACTCTCACATTTGTACTAATATGCATACCACAGTGGATAGACTGTAACTAGGAAAGCAGAAGCCTGCATATCATATTATTTAACAGTTGAAAGTGAACTGTCATTTTAAGTTTGATTTTGATCAGATGAGTGCAGTTCAACTCGTCGACAATTGTGAAGATTCTCGAGGTTAGGGACCATCCATTTTGTGCTTTGTAATGAAAATGGCTGCAGCCAAACTTCTCTGATCTGAATGAAACTTGGCATGATGATACATCTTGACCTGCTCTACAAGTTTATTTAGTATTTTCCGTTGCGCAGGCTTTTGCTTCTCCAGGTTCTCCCATGGAACTGAGAAACGTATTCAGTCGAACTTCTGCGGTAAGTCAGTATATCATCCTGAGAAGTTTGATCGAGATAGCAGAGGTTCGACTATTCGTTTTTCAATTCCATGTGATATTACAACACGGTGAACTAAATTTATATAGAAACACTTTGATTTTGTTTTGTTTTTTGCTAGCATTAAACTGAGAAAATGTTATTCAATAGACAGAGAACACCACTCAAAGAAAAGTACATCATAAGAATATATATATGGTTGCTGTGGTTCTCGGTTTAATTTGCTAGTTAAGAAACTTGCTCTAAATAAGTACATCTTACAGGTGAAAAACTAAGCCAGGCGATAGAATTAAATATAAAGTTATACACTTTTATTTTACGTTTACTAGTGTTGGGTTACTACTGTAAAATAAGTCAGTATATATGAAAGATAACTGTATTAGGTACTATTTTCCACCGGCGGTGTATTCTTGCATAGTGTACTTAATGTTTACAAGCGGGGCGCTACTAGTATGGATGCATGACAAGTGCTATTGAAACTCGAAAACTAACTGGTTTCCACTACCCTTGCTTATACGTATACCCGCGTCGCCTTCGCTCCTGTTCACTTTGGACGCACATTCTTGCTATCGCTCAGGCCCCCAGCTTTCTCCTGTTTTGGCTCCCTTAAATAGTATTCGTGCTTTTTATTGGCCACCTGGCAAAGCACTTGTAATGATTTTACACCAGTAACTCTAAAATACATGTGTATTACTTTATTTAATTCTGTCGTCTGCAGAATTTTTTTTTTTTTCGTACAAATATGCCTTTTCATGCAGAACACTGAATTTTGCCTGTAAATTTTTGAGAATATGCTGTGACGAAACTTGAGCACCGTTCTTCTTTTCTTTCTTATCACGAGTCTTCTTTAGCCTAATGAGCACAATCATCACACGATAACGACTATTCTTTTCATTTAACTTGTAAACAAGTTGAACTAATAATAATAATTGATGTACAAAGGAGAAGTGTCCTACATATTTGAGGTAAAAAATAAAATAAATATACTTCTACTTCATCCGTGTTTACAAAGTTAAATGTTATCGATTTACAAAAAATGGTCACCTATCCACACACTGACCAGGCTCGACACTGCTTGACCATACATATTAAAACATCGGTCCCACTGAATACACAAGTAGTAAGCACATTCACATAAAAATAATTAGGATTACAGTATATAAAATGCGTTAATTAAAATAGCAAATGCCTTACCTTATCACAGGCGATCCAAAGCCACTGCACATCATCTGCTACGCACACTATATTCCTCCAATATTTCACTCACTTCCTATATCACGCAACAGAAAATATTAATAAAATTCACTTAGCAACATTTTCATTTTTAATCAACAATACGTATAACAATTAAGAATAAAATTAATTGTGAGCACATTGTTATAATTAGAATACTGTTTTTATTCGTTTACAAATATGGGATTAATATAGAGCTGGCAGCAACAATATATACAACTCATCCTGTATGTATCGTAAATCCTAACTTGAGAAGACATCTCTGACGCAAACAATGAGACAAGAAATCAAATACTATATCCGACACATTTGGGGTTTATTGAACTTCAATGTTGGAAGATACCACCTTGTCGGTAGTACAAATGTAATATCCTTACAACACGCGGAACTTTTGCCAGGCATATCTAGGAATTTGGGAAGATTAATTGATATCCTTAATGTGCAATGTATGATTATGACGCATTGTTATGTACACGCAGACGGAACCAGGACAATCTATAGATGACATTTGCACTGTGTTTGGACAATTTGTTCGCAGAAAATAACCGTTTTTGTCTATGAATACTTGAGAACATGGAAGGTATGAGATATACATTTTATGCGCAAATATTATAATACAAATCATTGTTAGTTTGGTGGATGCGTGAAAGAAAGAAAAGGAGTAGATTTTTGCAGACGTCCGGATATAAAGCGAGAACTGAGAATACGCATCTATAACATCTATTTTCTTTGTGTTAATGATATCGATGAACTAAACGGGGAAACTAAAATACAACTGTTTGCAGTATAATTCGAAGTATAGTCAAGTGCAGAGGCGTACTCACGGGGTGTCCACCGGGTGCGGACTCCTCGCAAAAGTTCCTAAGTGAACATACATTTGCAGACTTTCTCATTAAATGTAGTTATTAACAGGGAAAATATTGATGTATCATCAATATAAATCTGATCTTACACTTCATCTGTACTCTGTCTGTATCATGTTTTTGTGAAAAAGTAAGTGGAATATTTATCGTGTTTTCGAATGCAGAATAATAGTATATAGACATAGTGGCTTGTAGTATTGGAACCTTGCCCCCCGAAGCTTGGATCCCTTAGAAGAAAAAAAAATGCATGCGCGCCTGGTGAAATGGTTAACGAATTCAGTTCACTCGATGAATCGACAGATAGTAATACACATTTCGACAGATCGACAGCATTCGACAGATACAGACATATGAAAGTAGCACAAGAATTAGGCGAAAGTCCGTGCGTTTCCTCAATTCACGTAGGAAACAACAGAAAATATCAACTACCATAAAATAATCCGTATATATATTTAATTTATTTGGAATAAAATAAATATAGAAACAACCTGTTCATACATAACTACGGTAAGTGCGTTAATTGCTAACGTAAGAACAAATATGAAACAAGGCACAAAATAAAAAAGAAAAATAAAGTTAAAGGGAATAAATATTTAGGCTTGATTGTCATTCGTATTAAGAAGCTGGGTAATAAAATGTTAAAATCTACAGAAAATTATGAAATTAAATCAGGATTTGAAATAAAAGTCTATACATTGGAAGTAGGCCAGGGAGTTTGCAAGGCAGATGTGTGCGACACGCGTTACTTTATAGATTCCCTTCATTGAACTATAGTAAGCAGTACGAAGATGGTACTTTGCGTATAATCACAGGAAGGATTGAAGTTAATTACCATGGTAATATAATTATTTATTGATAAGTATTTCCATGTTAAATTATGAAAATTATAAGCACAAGGAGGGTGAAAAA
>NW_027657533.1:0-25417 GCF_964235325.1 Thermobia domestica | reverse complement strand
TTCCTTTTCCAATAGGATGGAGCTCCACCACACTTGCAGAATGACGAGAAGTTATGTTAATAAATATATCCCAGAGTGTTTCGTAACTCGCCCTTGGTCCTAATGATGAAGCGTTCTTCAGATGGCCCCGATGTCTCCACACATGATACTATGCGACTTCTTTTCACGAGGCTCTCAAAGATCACGTTTGTGTCCTAACATTCTCTGCAGATATGACACAGCTGCGATAGCGGATCACAGAAGCCTTTCCTCTCCTTACAAGAGACGTGTTCATTCGAGCATGGGAGTAATTCGACTATCGATCAAATATCTCCCGTGTCACGATAGTAGTCACTTTCAATTCTTCTAACGAAGGTAAGAAAAAATGCTATACAAACTTCCTTTCGGTATATAAAGGATTAGGGGCCCAGAGAATATTTTCTTTCAAGAGGATACATTCTTTTTCGAACACCCTGTATATAGATCCTCTAATTATAACTGCAAACAAAATGTTGATTTTGCAATTGCTTCCATGAGAGAAAATTCTGTGCACTTTCTTTCTGAAGGGCCGGGCCTAAACGTTTTCCTTAATCATTAAATTTAGTAGTTATCTACAATTACATAGTTTTCCATTGTTCTCAAAATAAAGATTTTTCTCTATGAATTGTTGAATGTTGCTAGGGATATTGAAGTAATTCTTTTTAGTGTTTTTTTCTTTACAATAATGTACTGAACGCCTGCATTAAGGAAGTTCGTGTGTCCATCTTGCAAAATGTTTCGTCTTTTTTCATGCCCACTAAGATAAATATTCATTTTGCTCTTTTCTCCGTATGCAAACCACATTTCTTAAAGGCAACATTTTCATACAAATGTAGTACTAAAAACTTCTAATTGGCAACATCTGGGCTGCGAAGAGGAAAAAGAAAGAAATCTCGTACGTATTCGCGCGCAATTCGGAATTAGCCAATGAAAAGCACAAAAGCGGCCACCATCTCTCTCTCTTTCTTATTAACGGTTTTGTACTTTCTGCAGTTCTATCAGTGCTGCTAACCTCTTACTATATCATTGAATATGTATGTTTATATATATATATATATATATATATATATATATATATATATATATATATATATATATATATATATATATTTTAATATTTTACAAAAAATCATACTACTACGGAATAATATTAAATGCCTGTAAACCCTCATTTCTGTTTGCACTTTCTGTTACACTACCTTCCCCGAACTTCTTTCAAGTTATTAAGTGCAGAACGGGGAGTTATACATATTTACTTGCGCTTTCACAATATCTGCACATTGTGTAATAATAGGAGACGTATAAAATAAAACTATATACTAATACGTATATATATATATATATATATATATATATATATATATATATATATATATATATATATATATATATATATATATACAGTACACATTCCACTATCCGAGGCTTTCCTTTTCTTTTCTTGCTGACGATAAATTACGCTCTTAGAAATGTTGTCTGAAAACAATAAGAATATGTGCAAAAAATACAATCAGAGGTAGAGGTCTTTAACAGGAACTAAGCAAGGGAGTTGAAAAATTTTTTATGCATGTAAAAAATATAGACATGAACCAACTTGTGAAATAAAAAGACCAGAAAACTACTCTTTCTAAATTATGTGAAACTTTTTACCGAAAACGAAAGTTGCACGAAAGACTTTTTGTCCCTTTTTTGGCCTCCGGTGCTTGGGGTCCCTGGTTCAATCCCAGCTCGTGCCGTGTGAACTTTGTCGTGCATAAAGACCGTGCTCATGGGTTTTCTCGGGTTTCTCCCGTTTCCTCCCACTTTCTTCATTCAGTACTCATCATCACCGTCTCCTTTAGCGTAACCGGTATAAGTATGCGACGTAAATCTAAAGATTTCATTTCATTTCCCTTTTCTGCTCATACTGCTGATTATGCGCGATTATGCCAACATCCAACTCCGCGGATAATCGTGCGATTACTGTATATACAACTAATACAGATACGTAATTACATTATCAGTTACAGTATCGGTTTTTATTTACTAATTTGCCTCACTTTATTTGCATCCCTGCAGTAAATAATTCTTATCGATAATAGTTAAAATGTATATTACATTTTAGTGCTTCACGACTGAATGATCATCTGCCTTACGTTATCTCGCAGCTGAAGAGGATGCTACACTGAAAACTACCTTGCGTTATAAAGGGTAAGTGAAACATATCTTAAAAATATCTTTCATACATTTCATTGTGTACATTAAAGAATGTAAGTTTGCCTTTTTCCTGTAATCAATACTTAATAAAGGATTTATTTTTATTTATTTATATACAATTTCATACGTGGTTCGTGATAGTAAACTCGATAGGACATAGTGGCACTATGAACATCCGAATCACTCATCATTCGAACATTCAAATATTTATTCGAATATTAGTATATTCCAAGTAATGTTAACGACGTTAATATGCTTGCCTTTATAGTTAATAATGTCAATTCTTACTTAAAACATACTTCCTTAACAGGACATTGAAGAAAAGGTAGTTGCCAACGGCCATACCATGCTGAATATACCGGTTCTCGTCCGATCACCGAAGTCAAGCAGCATCGGGCCTGGTCAGTACTTGATGGGTGACCGCCTGGGAACACCAGGTGCTGTTGGCATCTCTTTTTCAAATTTCATTATCCTTCAAGTACGAAAATACTAGAAACATTAATTTTATAGTACTTTCAAGAGATAATTTATCAACATTATTTCATAGCGATTAATCGATATTCTAAGCGTTATACCCACTATTTCTTACACTAACAGCCTGTTTATTTGCACGGCACATTAAAATAACCTGATTTCCGATCCGTGTGCACCTACTACTATACTTAACACGGAATGTATTACCACTTTTTAAAAGTAAATTATTATGACTAAGTGTAGATCTCCGGCGAGTAAATGCCTTTCGTATACAAGCACGACACATCTCCGCTATGTGCTTTACTTTTTTACTAACAGCATATAGAAATTGGATTTCAAGGTGTTTCTACATAACAGAATGAAGCAAATTTCGTGATTTAACTCTTTCGAATAATGTGTTGGTCCTGACAAGGACCGTTTGAAATGAAAAATCTTGAAGAAGATTTTTACTTAGAGCTTGTGTACTTGGTAACAGCCTTCGTACCCTCACTTACAGCGTGCTTGGCAAGTTCACCAGGCAAAAGAAGGCGCACAGCTGTTTGGATTTCCCGGCTGGTGATAGTTGACCGCTTATTGTAATGGGCCAAACGAGAAGCTTCAGCAGCAATACGCTCGAAGATGTCATTAACAAAGCTGTTCATGATACTCATAGCTTTGCTAGATATGCCAGTGTCAGGATGCACTTGCTTCAAAACTTTGTAGATGTAAATGGCATAGCTCTCCTTCCTCCTCCTCTTCTTCTTCTTATCTCCCTTGGAGATATTCTTTTGGGCTTTACCAGCCTTCTTTGCAGCCTTTCCGCTAGTTTTTGGTGGCATGATGACTCACTCGTTCAGCAAAATTAGATGTGTCCGCCGATTTATCGACTTCATTTAAATTACAGTACGTGTTTCAATTCGCGCCAACTGCCTTGCTTTTCATTTGATGCACTCGGGTGCACGCTTGAAGTAGTAACAAAACTGACTTGATTCATGGGAGGCCGCAATTTTTCCTCTCATCTTATTACGAAAGAATATTGAACAATGTCTGGTCGCGGCAAAGGTGGAAAAGTCAAGGGAAAGAGCAAGTCCCGCTCCAGCAGGGCTGGCCTTCAATTCCCAGTAGGCAGAATCCATCGTCTTTTGCGAAAGGGTAACTATGCCGAACGAGTTGGTGCTGGCGCTCCCGTGTATTTGGCTGCAGTCATGGAATACCTGGCAGCTGAAGTTCTTGAGTTGGCAGGCAACGCTGCTCGTGACAACAAGAAGACTAGGATTATTCCACGTCATCTGCAGTTAGCTATCCGTAACGACGAGGAATTAAACAAGTTGTTGTCTGGAGTTACAATCGCTCAGGGTGGTGTTTTGCCCAACATTCAAGCTGTACTTCTGCCCAAGAAAACTGAGAAGAAGGCATAAATGTAAGACCTATATCTCATACAAATCGGCCCTTATGAGGGCCACAAACCCCTTTATAGAGGAGATTTACGATTGAAATGAATTGTTTTCGATATACAGACTCATCAAAAGTGTCTGAGATAGTTGCTTAGTGTCATTCGAAATTCTCGCTGCTATTCGATTAATTAGTATGTGTAGTCGTCGATCGTAATTGAAGCCCATAGGAAGTCACACTATCTTTAGAATACTCCAAACAGCGATGTGCTTAGTTCCCACTACATTATTAATTATAAGATCATTACCTTTTGTATTGTCGCTAGCTACATTTTTTTGATATTTGCGTACATCGGGCTCATATTACCCAGAGGACAGGACAGTCGAGCCCAGATTCTCAGCAATGGAAGAAAACCTCATACCACATATTCTCATGTACTTCATGCTAGACAAAGGAATTTCCAACATTCTTAAAGCACTCATGTTTCTCTCTTGCGTTGGCTTGGCTGAAATTACTCTGTTCAATATGTTCTCGACATTTATTATTGTTCATTACTATGCCCCAATGACATCATGAACAGAGCGGATCAAAAAACTTTCCTAAATTTCTTTTGCAACATAGTAATGACATTAAATGCACACTTAAGTACGATTTATTCTTTGCAAGGTCGATATTCATATTTGTGTGATATGTGTTATATGTATATGGTTTGTAATACGCAACTACTCTTATTCTCTGATCTCAGAACTCATTTGCTACTGTGCCCAACGAGCGAGCCTAGGTTTCTTGTAACTACTGCCTTTCTTTAGTAAATAATGTGAAGTATACAATGCATTAACCTACATCTCATATTTGTATTACTCTTTATTTTACTAACCCGCTACGAAGTGTCATTAATTTACATGTAAATCACAATAGACACTACCGCAAAAGAAAAAAATCGAACCCAAGACCACGTAAACAAGATAAAGGACAAGATTCAGGTTTCTAACGCATTATTCGCCCCTCACAGCACAGTATAGAAGTTGTATAAGCCTCTATACGTACATCCTACTGTCAGAACAGAAATTCCGACTTGCGTTTCGCATCTCTCATGCTCGCTACTTCCAACAAATCGCCAATTTCCAACCAGAACCCCTTCTCCAGCATTAATACTGCTACATATGAATACGTATACATGAACGTACATAATGTAAAAAAAAACGTATGATTTTCTCAAATTAATCTCTCTACGTCTGTAATTTTGTGTGCATCAAAAGGCTTTAATGTAGTTACACGAATTCTTATAATCTAACAGAAAATCGCACAAAGTAAATCTTTCCCTTTATATAAATTTGTTGGCTCTGAAAAGAGCCGTTTATGCCAATTTTATATCCAAAATAGGAGGAACCCCAACTTAACCTCCGAAACCGTACAGGGTTCTTCCTTGCCTCTTCAAGGCATACACAACATCCATAGCTGTCACTGTCTTCCTCTTGGCGTGTTCTGTGTATGTAACAGCATCTCTGATTACGTTCTCCAGGAATACTTTCAATACTCCTCGGGTCTCTTCATAAATGAGACCAGAGATACGCTTCACACCACCACGGCGAGCAAGACGCCTAATAGCGGGTTTGGTGATACCCTGGATGTTGTCACGAAGAACTTTACGGTGGCGCTTGGCACCTCCTTTGCCAAGACCCTTGCCTCCTTTTCCACGTCCTGTCATTTCGATATGTTACTGCTTCGCTCACCACACACGAGAAATACAAGCCCAAGCAGCCCAAGACTCGTGGTTTTGTTCCTTCGATCATGCAGGGAAAGCACGGAGGAAAAACACAAAACGTGTCTAAGCCAATGAGAACTGTCCTTTTCGACTGACTTTATCCAATGAGAAATAGCTTGATTTAACGGTTTTGCTCTTTATATAACTTGACTTCATTCAGCGCGCAATTATTTGAAACAAGTCGTGACAGTTGCAATGGCACGTACCAAGCAGACAGCTAGGAAATCTACTGGAGGCAAAGCTCCTCGAAAGCAGCTTGCCACCAAAGCTGCAAGAAAGAGTGCTCCAGCTACCGGTGGAGTGAAAAAGCCCCATCGTTACAGGCCTGGTACTGTGGCTCTCCGAGAAATTCGTCGTTACCAGAAGAGCACTGAATTGCTCATCCGCAAGCTGCCCTTCCAACGACTCGTCCGAGAAATTGCACAAGATTTCAAGACAGATCTTCGCTTCCAAAGCTCAGCTGTCATGGCTTTACAGGAGGCAAGTGAAGCTTACCTTGTAGGGCTTTTCGAAGACACCAACTTGTGTGCTATTCACGCAAAGAGAGTCACAATCATGCCTAAGGACATTCAGCTTGCTCGCCGCATCCGTGGGGAACGTGCTTAAGTTTGAAGTTCTGGCACTGAGTTCAAAAACGGTCCTTTTTAGGACCAATACACTACTTAGAGATGCTGTTATCCTAACAAGGATCTTGTCCATACTTGTTATCTTTTTTTTTTAAATTCTCACGCCGTATGTTGCATAGTTAATACATCTACCTTCGTTTTCCTCTCGTTTCGTATATCATCCTATCTTTCAAGTATATTCTTTAGTTTTCCCCTATGTTTACCGATTGATTATCTTCGTTTTATGTGGTCAAGGATTCGATTTTGCCATATGTTGCATAAGTTAACTTCGATTCAACCACTGTTTGCCCTTCTCAACGTTATTAATCTCATAGAACTCGCAGGCGAAATATGTACTTCTTCCAAGGTAGCAAAAGTAATATTTTCTCAGAGGTCGCTGCTGTTGAATGCAAACGTTAAACTAAACTTTCTTTAAGTGTCTGTTTGTACTTAACATCAGTTCAATTGTACACCTACATTTCTGCTGGTGTTACTATTTTTCTTTATAGCAATATTACGAATTATAAGACGGTATCCGTGGTTATTAGCGTGTTCCCTTTTCCTAACACTTTCTCATTACACCAGTATTTCCATCATTCATTAGGCGTAATCACCCGTCTCCTTTATCATAAAAATCATAATAGTACGACGTTAAATTGAAACAGTCTACTTCACTTTCACGAGTTGTAATAAGTTCGAACATTTCTTTCACCCCAGCCTTGAAAAGAGTTGATTTTAGTTTAGTGTCCCTTTCAGCAGCAAGGCTGTTTCAAACGTGGACCTACTTATTAACGTGCAATGCGAAACATTTGAGCTCCCACCGAGAATCGAACCCAGTCAGCCTGCAAAAGTTTTTCTAACAAATGCATTAAGTGCGTTTTCTGTACTGTTTCGCTACTTGAAGATAGGAACAAGGAAAAAGTAAGTGATCACAAATTGACATTACGTAATGTGTTCCCCATTTTTTTTCGAGTACACCATTCTTGACACCCGTGAAAGCTTTCTTTCCCCACCCTCAATTCCCCTCTGTTATAAAGCACTTACATCAAGAAGTGCTTCGGTTAAAAAGAAAACTCAAAGTCCCTTGCGTGTATACTATACATTGCTATGAATGAACATGTGATAATGATAGGAAAAGCACAATTTTACTCTTCTCAAAGTATTTGATGGCTCTAAAAAGAGCCGTTTTAAAATGTCAGATGATTTACTGACACATTTACTTCTTCTTTGGTGCAGCCTTCTTAGCACTTTTCGGTTTTGCTGTAGCCTTCTTTGGCTTCGGGGCCTTTGGCTTCTTGGGAGTTTTTGCCTTCTTCACTTTAGATGGTGATTTCTTAGGTTTGGGAGCAGCAGCCTTTTTCTTTTCACCAGTCTTCTTGGGACGTTTAGCTGCTGGCTTTTTCGCAGGCTTCTTCTCCTTTGATGCTGATCGTTTCGCCTTGGTTGAAGATCCACCTTCAGGCTTCTCCTTCAGCGATGAAGCACTAAGCTTAAACGATCCAGATGCACCTTTTCCCTTGGTCTGAACCAAAGACCCAGAAGCAACTGCACTTCTCAAGTATTTCTTGATAAATGGAGCAAGCTTCTCGGCATCCACTTTGTAGTTCTGAGAGATGTATTTCTTAATAGCTTGCAGTGAACTTCCTCCCCTTTCCTTCAAATTCTTGATGGCGTTGTTCACCATTTCTGATGTTCTTGGATGAGAAGGTGTTGTTTTTGGTTTCTTAGGCTTTGCAGACTTCTTAGGAGAAGCCTGTGCCGGGGCTGCAGGTGCTGATGCCGTATCTGCCATTGCTTTCTGCAATAAACTCAACGATACTGAAGAATGAAATTTTCGCTGGCAGGCAGCGTTGAGTTTGGTTACGGAGCGCGGACCGGATAGAAAGCACTTGCTGAGGCGGGCTGAGGTAAACAGAAGTTCGTAGTTGCCACAACGATAAGTGTGTTTCCTTCTATTTTGATAAACGATTTTTTTCAGGTATTCAATGAATGCACCAGATCCTATTCTTCCTTACTGGCTAGAAGAAACTTTATTCCACATAACTCAAAAGGCATTTGTTTTTATTCGCTTTTCTATTTTATGTTTCAGTCATTGCTAAGTCGGTCACACTACTTTTTCACCCCTTGTGCTTATAATTTTTCATAATTTAACATGGAAATACTTATCAATAAATAATTATATTACCATGGTAATTAACTTCAATCCTTCCTGTGATTATACGCAAAGTACCATCTTCGTACTGCTTACTATAGTTCAATGAAGGGAATCTATAAAGTAACGCGTGTCGCACACATCTGCCTTGCAAACTCCCTGGCCTACTTCCAATGTATAGACTTTTATTTCAAATCCTGATTTAATTTCATAATTTTCTGTAGATTTTAACATTTTATTACCCAGCTTCTTAATACGAATGACAATCAAGCCTAAATATTTATTCCCTTTAACTTTATTTTTCTTTTTTATTTTGTGCCTTGTTTCATATTTGTTCTTACGTTAGCAATTAACGCACTTACCGTAGTTATGTATGAACAGGTTGTTTCTATATTTATTTTATTCCAAATAAATTAAATATATATACGGATTATTTTATGGTAGTTGTTATTTTCTGTTGTTTCCTACGTGAATTGAGGAAACGCACGGACTTTCGCCTAATTCTTGTGCTACTTTCATATGTCTGTATCTGTCGAATGCTGTCGATCTGTCGAAATGTGTATTACTATCTGTCGATTCATCGAGTGAACTGAATTCGTTAACCATTTCACCAGGCGCGCATGCATTTTTTTTTTCTTCTAAGGGATCCAAGCTTCGGGGGGCAAGGTTCCAATACTACAAGCCACTATGTCTATATACTATTATTCTGCATTCGAAAACACGATAAATATTCCACTTACTTTTTCACAAAAACATGATACAGACAGAGTACAGATGAAGTGTAAGATCAGATTTATATTGATGATACATCAATATTTCCCTGTTAATAACTACATTTAATGAGAAAGTCTGCAAATGTATGTTCACTTAGGAACTTTTGCGAGGAGTCCGCACCCGGTGGACACCCCGTGAGTACGCCTCTGCACTTGACTATACTTCGAATTATACTGCAAACAGTTGTATTTTAGTTTCCCCGTTTAGTTCATCGATATCATTAACACAAAGAAAATAGATGTTATAGATGCGTATTCTCAGTTCTCGCTTTATATCCGGACGTCTGCAAAAATCTACTCCTTTTCTTTCTTTCACGCATCCACCAAACTAACAATGATTTGTATTATAATATTTGCGCATAAAATGTATATCTCATACCTTCCATGTTCTCAAGTATTCATAGACAAAAACGGTTACTTTCTGCGAACAAATTGTCCAAACACAGTGCAAATGTCATCTATAGATTGTCCTGGTTCCGTCTGCGTGTACATAACAATGCGTCATAATCATACATTGCACATTAAGGATATCAATTAATCTTCCCAAATTCCTAGATATGCCTGGCAAAAGTTCCGCGTGTTGTAAGGATATTACATTTGTACTACCGACAAGGTGGTATCTTCCAACATTGAAGTTCAATAAACCCCAAATGTGTCGGATATAGTATTTGATTTCTTGTCTCATTGTTTGCGTCAGAGATGTCTTCTCAAGTTAGGATTTACGATACATACAGGATGAGTTGTATATATTGTTGCTGCCAGCTCTATATTAATCCCATATTTGTAAACGAATAAAAACAGTATTCTAATTATAACAATGTGCTCACAATTAATTTTATTCTTAATTGTTATACGTATTGTTGATTAAAAATGAAAATGTTGCTAAGTGAATTTTATTAATATTTTCTGTTGCGTGATATAGGAAGTGAGTGAAATATTGGAGGAATATAGTGTGCGTAGCAGATGATGTGCAGTGGCTTTGGATCGCCTGTGATAAGGTAAGGCATTTGCTATTTTAATTAACACATTTTATATACTGTAATCCTAATTATTTTTATGTGAATGTGCTTACTACTTGTGTATTCAGTGGGACCGATGTTTTAATATGTATGGTCAAGCAGTGTCGAGCCTGGTCAGTGTGTGGATAGGTGACCATTTTTTGTAAATCGATAACATTTAACTTTGTAAACACGGATGAAGTAGAAGTATATTTTTATTTTTTACCTCAAATATGTAGGACACTTCTCCTTTGTACATCAATTATTATTATTAGTTCAACTTGTTTACAAGTTAAATGAAAAGAATAGTCGTTATCGTGTGATGATTGTGCTCATTAGGCTAAAGAAGACTCGTGATAAGAAAGAAAAGAAGAACGGTGCTCAAGTTTCGTCACAGCATATTCTCAAAAATTTACAGGCAAAATTCAGTGTTCTGCATGAAAAGGCATATTTGTACGAAAAAAAAAAAAAATTCTGCAGACGACAGAATTAAATAAAGTAATACACATGTATTTTAGAGTTACTGGTGTAAAATCATTACAAGTGCTTTGCCAGGTGGCCAATAAAAAGCACGAATACTATTTAAGGGAGCCAAAACAGGAGAAAGCTGGGGGCCTGAGCGATAGCAAGAATGTGCGTCCAAAGTGAACAGGAGCGAAGGCGACGCGGGTATACGTATAAGCAAGGGTAGTGGAAACCAGTTAGTTTTCGAGTTTCAATAGCACTTGTCATGCATCCATACTAGTAGCGCCCCGCTTGTAAACATTAAGTACACTATGCAAGAATACACCGCCGGTGGAAAATAGTACCTAATACAGTTATCTTTCATATATACTGACTTATTTTACAGTAGTAACCCAACACTAGTAAACGTAAAATAAAAGTGTATAACTTTATATTTAATTCTATCGCCTGGCTTAGTTTTTCACCTGTAAGATGTACTTATTTAGAGCAAGTTTCTTAACTAGCAAATTAAACCGAGAACCACAGCAACCATATATATATTCTTATGATGTACTTTTCTTTGAGTGGTGTTCTCTGTCTATTCAATAACATTTTCTCAGTTTAATGCTAGCAAAAAACAAAACAAAATCAAAGTGTTTCTATATAAATTTAGTTCACCGTGTTGTAATATCACATGGAATTGAAAAACGAATAGTCGAACCTCTGCTATCTCGATCAAACTTCTCAGGATGATATACTGACTTACCGCAGAAGTTCGACTGAATACGTTTCTCAGTTCCATGGGAGAACCTGGAGAAGCAAAAGCCTGCGCAACGGAAAATACTAAATAAACTTGTAGAGCAGGTCAAGATGTATCATCATGCCAAGTTTCATTCAGATCAGAGAAGTTTGGCTGCAGCCATTTTCATTACAAAGCACAAAATGGATGGTCCCTAACCTCGAGAATCTTCACAATTGTCGACGAGTTGAACTGCACTCATCTGATCAAAATCAAACTTAAAATGGCAGTTCACTTTCAACTGTTAAATAATATGATATGCAGGCTTCTGCTTTCCTAGTTACAGTCTATCCACTGTGGTATGCATATTAGTAGAAATGTGAGAGTGCATATTTATTAAAGATTTGCTTCAAAAAGCGATGAAAGACATAGGCATTCCCGCGGGCGGTGATAACAAGATGCCGGAAAACGAACAAGCAGAAAGAATATGGGCTGAAGAAGTGTAAACGACGACGCGGCGGCCCGTAAAGGTGTTGCCGTCCTATTAAATGAATAATATCAAAAGAAAGAAAAAAAAAGTAAAAAATTTCGCGCTCGTAATCAAGACAGAAAGCAACTAAAGGAAATCTTTGTTTTACGTCCCACGTTATGCCGCTTAGGCTAAAAGAGGCGCTGATTATGAGAAATGATTGAAATGGTGGTGGAATGAAGAAAGTGGGAGGAAACGGGAGAACCCCGCGGTAACCCACCGCACATAGTTTTTGTCCACCATAAAGTTAACTTGGCGGGGGCTCAAGACAGAAAGACGGTTGGAAAAACAAATAAACGATGTTCCATCCCGTAAAAATGTTGGCGACCTATGAAATCAATATTTTTTCTTAAAGAAAAAAAAAAGAATTAAAAAGAGAAAAAAAGGTCAAAATTTCGCGCTCGCTTCGCTCGCGATCAGCAGAGAAAAGAGGACGTGACGCACCCCTAAAAGTGTTGGCGACCGATTGAATAAATATTGTGGGTAAAAAAAAAAAAAAAAAAGTCAAAAATTTCGCGCTCGCTTCGCTCGCGATCAGCACAGAAAGAAGGACGTGACGCGCCCCTAAAGGTGTTGGCAACCGATTCAATACATATTGTCGGTAAAAAAAAAAAAAAAAAAAAACGCTCGCTTCGCTCGCGATCGACATGAAAAAGGCAACGACGTGACGCCCCGTAAAATTGTCGGCGACCTATTCAATCAATATATTCGGTTGAAAAACAAAGTCAAAAGTTTCCCAATCGCTTCCCTGCCGATCGACATAAAAAAAAAGGCAACCCCTTCACCTCTCCTTATGCATTCATCAGTAAACATACAACCATAGATCACAATACCACTCACATCACCTATCAGTTCTCCACGTCCATCAAGATCCAATCATCGCCCTGGCCCTTTATGATGATACACAACATTACATGTTATTGTGTGCATTGCCCCGCGTTACAATACATGACCAAAAAAAAAAGAGAAAAAGAGCTGCACTGCCTTCAGTGTAGACATGTTCGTATTCGTAGAAAATGATTTTAGGTACACGATAGTACAGTAATCTATCTTCACATGCTTCAGATGTGAACGATACCTACACATGAAGAGGGCTCCCGAGGTTTCCTTTTCCAATAGGATGGAGCTCCACCACACTTGCAGAATGACGAGAAGTTATGTTAATAAATATATCCCAGAGTGTTTCGTAACTCGCCCTTGGTCCTAATGATGAAGCGTTCTTCAGATGGCCCCGATGTCTCCACACATGATACTATGCGACTTCTTTTCACGAGGCTCTCAAAGATCACGTTTGTGTCCTAACATTCTCTGCAGATATGACACAGCTGCGATAGCGGATCACAGAAGCCTTTCCTCTCCTTACAAGAGACGTGTTCATTCGAGCATGGGAGTAATTCGACTATCGATCAAATATCTCCCGTGTCACGATAGTAGTCACTTTCAATTCTTCTAACGAAGGTAAGAAAAAATGCTATACAAACTTCCTTTCGGTATATAAAGGATTAGGGGCCCAGAGAATATTTTCTTTCAAGAGGATACATTCTTTTTCGAACACCCTGTATATAGATCCTCTAATTATAACTGCAAACAAAATGTTGATTTTGCAATTGCTTCCATGAGAGAAAATTCTGTGCACTTTCTTTCTGAAGGGCCGGGCCTAAACGTTTTCCTTAATCATTAAATTTAGTAGTTATCTACAATTACATAGTTTTCCATTGTTCTCAAAATAAAGATTTTTCTCTATGAATTGTTGAATGTTGCTAGGGATATTGAAGTAATTCTTTTTAGTGTTTTTTTCTTTACAATAATGTACTGAACGCCTGCATTAAGGAAGTTCGTGTGTCCATCTTGCAAAATGTTTCGTCTTTTTTCATGCCCACTAAGATAAATATTCATTTTGCTCTTTTCTCCGTATGCAAACCACATTTCTTAAAGGCAACATTTTCATACAAATGTAGTACTAAAAACTTCTAATTGGCAACATCTGGGCTGCGAAGAGGAAAAAGAAAGAAATCTCGTACGTATTCGCGCGCAATTCGGAATTAGCCAATGAAAAGCACAAAAGCGGCCACCATCTCTCTCTCTTTCTTATTAACGGTTTTGTACTTTCTGCAGTTCTATCAGTGCTGCTAACCTCTTACTATATCATTGAATATGTATGTTATATATATATATATATATATATATATATATATATATATATATATATATATATATATATATATATATATATATATATATTATTACAAAAAATCATACTACTACGGAATAATATTAAATGCCTGTAAACCCTCATTTCTGTTTGCACTTTCTGTTACACTACCTTCCCCGAACTTCTTTCAAGTTATTAAGTGCAGAACGGGGAGTTATACATATTTACTTGCGCTTTCACAATATCTGCACATTGTGTAATAATAGGAGACGTATAAAATAAAACTATATATAATACGTATATATATATATATATATATATATATATATATATATATATATATATATATATATATATATATATATATATACAGTACACATTCCACTATCCGAGGCTTTCCTTTTCTTTTCTTGCTGACGATAAATTACGCTCTTAGAAATGTTGTCTGAAAACAATAAGAATATGTGCAAAAAATACAATCAGAGGTAGAGGTCTTTAACAGGAACTAAGCAAGGGAGTTGAAAAATTTTTTATGCATGTAAAAAATATAGACATGAACCAACTTGTGAAATAAAAAGACCAGAAAACTACTCTTTCTAAATTATGTGTAAACTTTTTACCGAAAACGAAAGTTGCACGAAAGACTTTTTGTCCCTTTTTTGGCCTCCGGTGCTTGGGGTCCCTGGTTCAATCCCAGCTCGTGCCGTGTGAACTTTGTCGTGCATAAAGACCGTGCTCATGGGTTTTCTCGGGTTTCTCCCGTTTCCTCCCACTTTCTTCATTCAGTACTCATCATCACCGTCTCCTTTAGCGTAACCGGTATAAGTATGCGACGTAAATCTAAAGATTTCATTTCATTTCCCTTTTCTGCTCATACTGCTGATTATGCGCGATTATGCCAACATCCAACTCCGCGGATAATCGTGCGATTACTGTATATACAACTAATACAGATACGTAATTACATTATCAGTTACAGTATCGGTTTTTATTTACTAATTTGCCTCACTTTATTTGCATCCCTGCAGTAAATAATTCTTATCGATAATAGTTAAAATGTATATTACATTTTAGTGCTTCACGACTGAATGATCATCTGCCTTACGTTATCTCGCAGCTGAAGAGGATGCTACACTGAAAACTACCTTGCGTTATAAAGGGTAAGTGAAACATATCTTAAAAATATCTTTCATACATTTCATTGTGTACATTAAAGAATGTAAGTTTGCCTTTTTCCTGTAATCAATACTTAATAAAGGATTTATTTTTATTTATTTATATACAATTTCATACGTGGTTCGTGATAGTAAACTCGATAGGACATAGTGGCACTATGAACATCCGAATCACTCATCATTCGAACATTCAAATATTTATTCGAATATTAGTATATTCCAAGTAATGTTAACGACGTTAATATGCTTGCCTTTATAGTTAATAATGTCAATTCTTACTTAAAACATACTTCCTTAACAGGACATTGAAGAAAAGGTAGTTGCCAACGGCCATACCATGCTGAATATACCGGTTCTCGTCCGATCACCGAAGTCAAGCAGCATCGGGCCTGGTCAGTACTTGGATGGGTGACCGCCTGGGAACACCAGGTGCTGTTGGCATCTCTTTTTCAAATTTCATTATCCTTCAAGTACGAAAATACTAGAAACATTAATTTTATAGTACTTTCAAGAGATAATTTATCAACATTATTTCATAGCGATTAATCGATATTCTAAGCGTTATACCCACTATTTCTTACACTAACAGCCTGTTTATTTGCACGGCACATTAAAATAACCTGATTTCCGATCCGTGTGCACCTACTACTATACTTAACACGGAATGTATTACCACTTTTTAAAAGTAAATTATTATGACTAAGTGTAGATCTCCGGCGAGTAAATGCCTTTCGTATACAAGCACGACACATCTCCGCTATGTGCTTTACTTTTTTACTAACAGCATATAGAAATTGGATTTCAAGGTGTTTCTACATAACAGAATGAAGCAAATTTCGTGATTTAACTCTTTCGAATAATGTGTTGGTCCTGACAAGGACCGTTTGAAATGAAAAATCTTGAAGAAGATTTTTACTTAGAGCTTGTGTACTTGGTAACAGCCTTCGTACCCTCACTTACAGCGTGCTTGGCAAGTTCACCAGGCAAAAGAAGGCGCACAGCTGTTTGGATTTCCCGGCTGGTGATAGTTGACCGCTTATTGTAATGGGCCAAACGAGAAGCTTCAGCAGCAATACGCTCGAAGATGTCATTAACAAAGCTGTTCATGATACTCATAGCTTTGCTAGATATGCCAGTGTCAGGATGCACTTGCTTCAAAACTTTGTAGATGTAAATGGCATAGCTCTCCTTCCTCCTCCTCTTCTTCTTCTTATCTCCCTTGGAGATATTCTTTTGGGCTTTACCAGCCTTCTTTGCAGCCTTTCCGCTAGTTTTTGGTGGCATGATGACTCACTCGTTCAGCAAAATTAGATGTGTCCGCCGATTTATCGACTTCATTTAAATTACAGTACGTGTTTCAATTCGCGCCAACTGCCTTGCTTTTCATTTGATGCACTCGGGTGCACGCTTGAAGTAGTAACAAAACTGACTTGATTCATGGGAGGCCGCAATTTTTCCTCTCATCTTATTACGAAAGAATATTGAACAATGTCTGGTCGCGGCAAAGGTGGAAAAGTCAAGGGAAAGAGCAAGTCCCGCTCCAGCAGGGCTGGCCTTCAATTCCCAGTAGGCAGAATCCATCGTCTTTTGCGAAAGGGTAACTATGCCGAACGAGTTGGTGCTGGCGCTCCCGTGTATTTGGCTGCAGTCATGGAATACCTGGCAGCTGAAGTTCTTGAGTTGGCAGGCAACGCTGCTCGTGACAACAAGAAGACTAGGATTATTCCACGTCATCTGCAGTTAGCTATCCGTAACGACGAGGAATTAAACAAGTTGTTGTCTGGAGTTACAATCGCTCAGGGTGGTGTTTTGCCCAACATTCAAGCTGTACTTCTGCCCAAGAAAACTGAGAAGAAGGCATAAATGTAAGACCTATATCTCATACAAATCGGCCCTTATGAGGGCCACAAACCCCTTTATAGAGGAGATTTACGATTGAAATGAATTGTTTTCGATATACAGACTCATCAAAAGTGTCTGAGATAGTTGCTTAGTGTCATTCGAAATTCTCGCTGCTATTCGATTAATTAGTATGTGTAGTCGTCGATCGTAATTGAAGCCCATAGGAAGTCACACTATCTTTAGAATACTCCAAACAGCGATGTGCTTAGTTCCCACTACATTATTAATTATAAGATCATTACCTTTTGTATTGTCGCTAGCTACATTTTTTTGATATTTGCGTACATCGGGCTCATATTACCCAGAGGACAGGACAGTCGAGCCCAGATTCTCAGCAATGGAAGAAAACCTCATACCACATATTCTCATGTACTTCATGCTAGACAAAGGAATTTCCAACATTCTTAAAGCACTCATGTTTCTCTCTTGCGTTGGCTTGGCTGAAATTACTCTGTTCAATATGTTCTCGACATTTATTATTGTTCATTACTATGCCCCAATGACATCATGAACAGAGCGGATCAAAAAACTTTCCTAAATTTCTTTTGCAACATAGTAATGACATTAAATGCACACTTAAGTACGATTTATTCTTTGCAAGGTCGATATTCATATTTGTGTGATATGTGTTATATGTATATGGTTTGTAATACGCAACTACTCTTATTCTCTGATCTCAGAACTCATTTGCTACTGTGCCCAACGAGCGAGCCTAGGTTTCTTGTAACTACTGCCTTTCTTTAGTAAATAATGTGAAGTATACAATGCATTAACCTACATCTCATATTTGTATTACTCTTTATTTTACTAACCCGCTACGAAGTGTCATTAATTTACATGTAAATCACAATAGACACTACCGCAAAAGAAAAAAATCGAACCCAAGACCACGTAAACAAGATAAAGGACAAGATTCAGGTTTCTAACGCATTATTCGCCCCTCACAGCACAGTATAGAAGTTGTATAAGCCTCTATACGTACATCCTACTGTCAGAACAGAAATTCCGACTTGCGTTTCGCATCTCTCATGCTCGCTACTTCCAACAAATCGCCAATTTCCAACCAGAACCCCTTCTCCAGCATTAATACTGCTACATATGAATACGTATACATGAACGTACATAATGTAAAAAAAAACGTATGATTTTCTCAAATTAATCTCTCTACGTCTGTAATTTTGTGTGCATCAAAAGGCTTTAATGTAGTTACACGAATTCTTATAATCTAACAGAAAATCGCACAAAGTAAATCTTTCCCTTTATATAAATTTGTTGGCTCTGAAAAGAGCCGTTTATGCCAATTTTATATCCAAAATAGGAGGAACCCCAACTTAACCTCCGAAACCGTACAGGGTTCTTCCTTGCCTCTTCAAGGCATACACAACATCCATAGCTGTCACTGTCTTCCTCTTGGCGTGTTCTGTGTATGTAACAGCATCTCTGATTACGTTCTCCAGGAATACTTTCAATACTCCTCGGGTCTCTTCATAAATGAGACCAGAGATACGCTTCACACCACCACGGCGAGCAAGACGCCTAATAGCGGGTTTGGTGATACCCTGGATGTTGTCACGAAGAACTTTACGGTGGCGCTTGGCACCTCCTTTGCCAAGACCCTTGCCTCCTTTTCCACGTCCTGTCATTTCGATATGTTACTGCTTCGCTCACCACACACGAGAAATACAAGCCCAAGCAGCCCAAGACTCGTGGTTTTGTTCCTTCGATCATGCAGGGAAAGCACGGAGGAAAAACACAAAACGTGTCTAAGCCAATGAGAACTGTCCTTTTCGACTGACTTTATCCAATGAGAAATAGCTTGATTTAACGGTTTTGCTCTTTATATAACTTGACTTCATTCAGCGCGCAATTATTTGAAACAAGTCGTGACAGTTGCAATGGCACGTACCAAGCAGACAGCTAGGAAATCTACTGGAGGCAAAGCTCCTCGAAAGCAGCTTGCCACCAAAGCTGCAAGAAAGAGTGCTCCAGCTACCGGTGGAGTGAAAAAGCCCCATCGTTACAGGCCTGGTACTGTGGCTCTCCGAGAAATTCGTCGTTACCAGAAGAGCACTGAATTGCTCATCCGCAAGCTGCCCTTCCAACGACTCGTCCGAGAAATTGCACAAGATTTCAAGACAGATCTTCGCTTCCAAAGCTCAGCTGTCATGGCTTTACAGGAGGCAAGTGAAGCTTACCTTGTAGGGCTTTTCGAAGACACCAACTTGTGTGCTATTCACGCAAAGAGAGTCACAATCATGCCTAAGGACATTCAGCTTGCTCGCCGCATCCGTGGGGAACGTGCTTAAGTTTGAAGTTCTGGCACTGAGTTCAAAAACGGTCCTTTTTAGGACCAATACACTACTTAGAGATGCTGTTATCCTAACAAGGATCTTGTCCATACTTGTTATCTTTTTTTTTTAAATTCTCACGCCGTATGTTGCATAGTTAATACATCTACCTTCGTTTTCCTCTCGTTTCGTATATCATCCTATCTTTCAAGTATATTCTTTAGTTTTCCCCTATGTTTACCGATTGATTATCTTCGTTTTATGTGGTCAAGGATTCGATTTTGCCATATGTTGCATAAGTTAACTTCGATTCAACCACTGTTTGCCCTTCTCAACGTTATTAATCTCATAGAACTCGCAGGCGAAATATGTACTTCTTCCAAGGTAGCAAAAGTAATATTTTCTCAGAGGTCGCTGCTGTTGAATGCAAACGTTAAACTAAACTTTCTTTAAGTGTCTGTTTGTACTTAACATCAGTTCAATTGTACACCTACATTTCTGCTGGTGTTACTATTTTTCTTTATAGCAATATTACGAATTATAAGACGGTATCCGTGGTTATTAGCGTGTTCCCTTTTCCTAACACTTTCTCATTACACCAGTATTTCCATCATTCATTAGGCGTAATCACCCGTCTCCTTTATCATAAAAATCATAATAGTACGACGTTAAATTGAAACAGTCTACTTCACTTTCACGAGTTGTAATAAGTTCGAACATTTCTTTCACCCCAGCCTTGAAAAGAGTTGATTTTAGTTTAGTGTCCCTTTCAGCAGCAAGGCTGTTTCAAACGTGGACCTACTTATTAACGTGCAATGCGAAACATTTGAGCTCCCACCGAGAATCGAACCCAGTCAGCCTGCAAAAGTTTTTCTAACAAATGCATTAAGTGCGTTTTCTGTACTGTTTCGCTACTTGAAGATAGGAACAAGGAAAAAGTAAGTGATCACAAATTGACATTACGTAATGTGTTCCCCATTTTTTTTCGAGTACACCATTCTTGACACCCGTGAAAGCTTTCTTTCCCCACCCTCAATTCCCCTCTGTTATAAAGCACTTACATCAAGAAGTGCTTCGGTTAAAAAGAAAACTCAAAGTCCCTTGCGTGTATACTATACATTGCTATGAATGAACATGTGATAATGATAGGAAAAGCACAATTTTACTCTTCTCAAAGTATTTGATGGCTCTAAAAAGAGCCGTTTTAAAATGTCAGATGATTTACTGACACATTTACTTCTTCTTTGGTGCAGCCTTCTTAGCACTTTTCGGTTTTGCTGTAGCCTTCTTTGGCTTCGGGGCCTTTGGCTTCTTGGGAGTTTTTGCCTTCTTCACTTTAGATGGTGATTTCTTAGGTTTGGGAGCAGCAGCCTTTTTCTTTTCACCAGTCTTCTTGGGACGTTTAGCTGCTGGCTTTTTCGCAGGCTTCTTCTCCTTTGATGCTGATCGTTTCGCCTTGGTTGAAGATCCACCTTCAGGCTTCTCCTTCAGCGATGAAGCACTAAGCTTAAACGATCCAGATGCACCTTTTCCCTTGGTCTGAACCAAAGACCCAGAAGCAACTGCACTTCTCAAGTATTTCTTGATAAATGGAGCAAGCTTCTCGGCATCCACTTTGTAGTTCTGAGAGATGTATTTCTTAATAGCTTGCAGTGAACTTCCTCCCCTTTCCTTCAAATTCTTGATGGCGTTGTTCACCATTTCTGATGTTCTTGGATGAGAAGGTGTTGTTTTTGGTTTCTTAGGCTTTGCAGACTTCTTAGGAGAAGCCTGTGCCGGGGCTGCAGGTGCTGATGCCGTATCTGCCATTGCTTTCTGCAATAAACTCAACGATACTGAAGAATGAAATTTTCGCTGGCAGGCAGCGTTGAGTTTGGTTACGGAGCGCGGACCGGATAGAAAGCACTTGCTGAGGCGGGCTGAGGTAAACAGAAGTTCGTAGTTGCCACAACGATAAGTGTGTTTCCTTCTATTTTGATAAACGATTTTTTTCAGGTATTCAATGAATGCACCAGATCCTATTCTTCCTTACTGGCTAGAAGAAACTTTATTCCACATAACTCAAAAGGCATTTGTTTTTATTCGCTTTTCTATTTTATGTTTCAGTCATTGCTAAGTCGGTCACACTACTTTTTCACCCTCCTTGTGCTTATAATTTTCATAATTTAACATGGAAATACTTATCAATAAATAATTATATTACCATGGTAATTAACTTCAATCCTTCCTGTGATTATACGCAAAGTACCATCTTCGTACTGCTTACTATAGTTCAATGAAGGGAATCTATAAAGTAACGCGTGTCGCACACATCTGCCTTGCAAACTCCCTGGCCTACTTCCAATGTATAGACTTTTATTTCAAATCCTGATTTAATTTCATAATTTTCTGTAGATTTTAACATTTTATTACCCAGCTTCTTAATACGAATGACAATCAAGCCTAAATATTTATTCCCTTTAACTTTATTTTTCTTTTTTATTTTGTGCCTTGTTTCATATTTGTTCTTACGTTAGCAATTAACGCACTTACCGTAGTTATGTATGAACAGGTTGTTTCTATATTTATTTTATTCCAAATAAATTAAATATATATACGGATTATTTTATGGTATTGATATTTTCTGTTGTTTCCTACGTGAATTGAGGAAACGCACGGACTTTCGCCTAATTCTTGTGCTACTTTCATATGTCTGTATCTGTCGAATGCTGTCGATCTGTCGAAATGTGTATTACTATCTGTCGATTCATCGAGTGAACTGAATTCGTTAACCATTTCACCAGGCGCGCATGCATTTTTTTTTTCTTCTAAGGGATCCAAGCTTCGGGGGGCAAGGTTCCAATACTACAAGCCACTATGTCTATATACTATTATTCTGCATTCGAAAACACGATAAATATTCCACTTACTTTTTCACAAAAACATGATACAGACAGAGTACAGATGAAGTGTAAGATCAGATTTATATTGATGATACATCAATATTTTCCCTGTTAATAACTACATTTAATGAGAAAGTCTGCAAATGTATGTTCACTTAGGAACTTTTGCGAGGAGTCCGCACCCGGTGGACACCCCGTGAGTACGCCTCTGCACTTGACTATACTTCGAATTATACTGCAAACAGTTGTATTTTAGTTTCCCCGTTTAGTTCATCGATATCATTAACACAAAGAAAATAGATGTTATAGATGCGTATTCTCAGTTCTCGCTTTATATCCGGACGTCTGCAAAAATCTACTCCTTTTCTTTCTTTCACGCATCCACCAAACTAACAATGATTTGTATTATAATATTTGCGCATAAAATGTATATCTCATACCTTCCATGTTCTCAAGTATTCATAGACAAAAACGGTTACTTTCTGCGAACAAATTGTCCAAACACAGTGCAAATGTCATCTATAGATTGTCCTGGTTCCGTCTGCGTGTACATAACAATGCGTCATAATCATACATTGCACATTAAGGATATCAATTAATCTTCCCAAATTCCTAGATATGCCTGGCAAAAGTTCCGCGTGTTGTAAGGATATTACATTTGTACTACCGACAAGGTGGTATCTTCCAACATTGAAGTTCAATAAACCCCAAATGTGTCGGATATAGTATTTGATTTCTTGTCTCATTGTTTGCGTCAGAGATGTCTTCTCAAGTTAGGATTTACGATACATACAGGATGAGTTGTATATATTGTTGCTGCCAGCTCTATATTAATCCCATATTTGTAAACGAATAAAAACAGTATTCTAATTATAACAATGTGCTCACAATTAATTTTATTCTTAATTGTTATACGTATTGTTGATTAAAAATGAAAATGTTGCTAAGTGAATTTTATTAATATTTTCTGTTGCGTGATATAGGAAGTGAGTGAAATATTGGAGGAATATAGTGTGCGTAGCAGATGATGTGCAGTGGCTTTGGATCGCCTGTGATAAGGTAAGGCATTTGCTATTTTAATTAACACATTTTATATACTGTAATCCTAATTATTTTTATGTGAATGTGCTTACTACTTGTGTATTCAGTGGGACCGATGTTTTAATATGTATGGTCAAGCAGTGTCGAGCCTGGTCAGTGTGTGGATAGGTGACCATTTTTTGTAAATCGATAACATTTAACTTTGTAAACACGGATGAAGTAGAAGTATATTTATTTTATTTTTTACCTCAAATATGTAGGACACTTCTCCTTTGTACATCAATTATTATTATTAGTTCAACTTGTTTACAAGTTAAATGAAAAGAATAGTCGTTATCGTGTGATGATTGTGCTCATTAGGCTAAAGAAGACTCGTGATAAGAAAGAAAAGAAGAACGGTGCTCAAGTTTCGTCACAGCATATTCTCAAAAATTTACAGGCAAAATTCAGTGTTCTGCATGAAAAGGCATATTTGTACGAAAAAAAAAAAAATTCTGCAGACGACAGAATTAAATAAAGTAATACACATGTATTTTAGAGTTACTGGTGTAAAATCATTACAAGTGCTTTGCAGGTGGCCAATAAAAAGCACGAATACTATTTTAAGGGAGCCAAAACAGGAGAAAGCTGGGGGCCTGAGCGATAGCAAGAATGTGCGTCCAAAGTGAACAGGAGCGAAGGCGACGCGGGTATACGTATAAGCAAGGGTAGTGGAAACCAGTTAGTTTTCGAGTTTCAATAGCACTTGTCATGCATCCATACTAGTAGCGCCCCGCTTGTAAACATTAAGTACACTATGCAAGAATACACCGCCGGTGGAAAATAGTACCTAATACAGTTATCTTTCATATATACTGACTTATTTTACAGTAGTAACCCAACACTAGTAAACGTAAAATAAAAGTGTATAACTTTATATTTAATTCTATCGCCTGGCTTAGTTTTTCACCTGTAAGATGTACTTATTTAGAGCAAGTTTCTTAACTAGCAAATTAAACCGAGGAGAACACAGCAACCACAGCAACCATATATATATTCTTATGATGTACTTTTCTTTGAGTGGTGTTCTCTGTCTATTCAATAACATTTTCTCAGTTTAATGCTAGCAAAAAACAAAACAAAATCAAGTGTTTCTATATAAATTTAGTTCACCGTGTTGTAATATCACATGGAATTGAAAAACGAATAGTCGAACCTCTGCTATCTCGATCAAACTTCTCAGGATGATATACTGACTTACCGCAGAAGTTCGACTGAATACGTTTCTCAGTTCCATGGAGAACCTGGAGAAGCAAAAGCCTGCGCAACGGAAAATACTAAATAAACTTGTAGAGCAGGTCAAGATGTATCATCATGCAAGTTTCATTCAGATCAGAGAAGTTTGGCTGCAGCCATTTTCATTACAAAGCACAAAATGGATGGTCCCTAACCTCGAGAATCTTCACAATTGTCGACGAGTTGAACTGCACTCATCTGATCAAAATCAAACTTAAAATGGCAGTTCACTTTCAACTGTTAAATAATATGATATGCAGGCTTCTGCTTTCCTAGTTACAGTCTATCCACTGTGGTATGCATATTAGTAGAAATGTGAGAGTGCATATTTATTAAAGATTTGCTTCAAAAAGCGATGAAAGACATAGGCATTCCCGCGGGCGGTGATACAAGATTGCGGGAAAACGAACAAGCAGAAAGAATATGGGCTGAAGAAGTGTAAACGACGACGCGGCGGCCCGTAAAGGTGTTGCCGTCCTATTAAATGAATAATATCAAAAGAAAGAAAAAAAAAGTAAAAAATTTCGCGCTCGTAATCAAGACAGAAAGCAACTAAAGGAAATCTTTGTTTTACGTCCCACGTTATGCCGCTTAGGCTAAAAGAGGCGCTGATTATGAGAAATGATTTGAAATGGTGG
>NW_027657532.1:0-25426 GCF_964235325.1 Thermobia domestica | reverse complement strand
AAAGAAGAACGGTGCTCAAGTTTCGTCACAGCATATTCTCAAAAATTTACAGGCAAAATTCAGTGTTCTGCATGAAAAGGCATATTTGTACGAAAAAAAAAAAAAATTCTGCAGACGACAGAATTAAATAAAGTAATACACATGTATTTTAGAGTTACTGGTGTAAAATCATTACAAGTGCTTTGCCAGGTGGCCAATAAAAAGCACGAATACTATTTAAGGGAGCCAAAACAGGAGAAAGCTGGGGGCCTGAGCGATAGCAAGAATGTGCGTCCAAAGTGAACAGGAGCGAAGGCGACGCGGGTATACGTATAAGCAAGGGTAGTGGAAACCAGTTAGTTTTCGAGTTTCAATAGCACTTGTCATGCATCCATACTAGTAGCGCCCCGCTTGTAAACATTAAGTACACTATGCAAGAATACACCGCCGGTGGAAAATAGTACCTAATACAGTTATCTTTCATATATACTGACTTATTTTACAGTAGTAACCCAACACTAGTAAACGTAAAATAAAAGTGTATAACTTTATATTTAATTCTATCGCCTGGCTTAGTTTTTCACCTGTAAGATGTACTTATTTAGAGCAAGTTTCTTAACTAGCAAATTAAACCGAGAACCACAGCAACCATATATATATTCTTATGATGTACTTTTCTTTGAGTGGTGTTCTCTGTCTATTCAATAACATTTTCTCAGTTTAATGCTAGCAAAAAACAAAACAAAATCAAAGTGTTTCTATATAAATTTAGTTCACCGTGTTGTAATATCACATGGAATTGAAAAACGAATAGTCGAACCTCTGCTATCTCGATCAAACTTCTCAGGATGATATACTGACTTACCGCAGAAGTTCGACTGAATACGTTTCTCAGTTCCATGGGAGAACCTGGAGAAGCAAAAGCCTGCGCAACGGAAAATACTAAATAAACTTGTAGAGCAGGTCAAGATGTATCATCATGCCAAGTTTCATTCAGATCAGAGAAGTTTGGCTGCAGCCATTTTCATTACAAAGCACAAAATGGATGGTCCCTAACCTCGAGAATCTTCACAATTGTCGACGAGTTGAACTGCACTCATCTGATCAAAATCAAACTTAAAATGGCAGTTCACTTTCAACTGTTAAATAATATGATATGCAGGCTTCTGCTTTCCTAGTTACAGTCTATCCACTGTGGTATGCATATTAGTAGAAATGTGAGAGTGCATATTTATTAAAGATTTGCTTCAAAAAGCGATGAAAGACATAGGCATTCCCGCGGGCGGTGATAACAAGATGCCGGAAAACGAACAAGCAGAAAGAATATGGGCTGAAGAAGTGTAAACGACGACGCGGCGGCCCGTAAAGGTGTTGCCGTCCTATTAAATGAATAATATCAAAAGAAAGAAAAAAAAAGTAAAAAATTTCGCGCTCGTAATCAAGACAGAAAGCAACTAAAGGAAATCTTTGTTTTACGTCCCACGTTATGCCGCTTAGGCTAAAAGAGGCGCTGATTATGAGAAATGATTGAAATGGTGGTGGAATGAAGAAAGTGGGAGGAAACGGGAGAACCCCGCGGTAACCCACCGCACATAGTTTTTGTCCACCATAAAGTTAACTTGGCGGGGGCTCAAGACAGAAAGACGGTTGGAAAAACAAATAAACGATGTTCCATCCCGTAAAAATGTTGGCGACCTATGAAATCAATATTTTTTCTTAAAGAAAAAAAAAAGAATTAAAAAGAGAAAAAAAGGTCAAAATTTCGCGCTCGCTTCGCTCGCGATCAGCAGAGAAAAGAGGACGTGACGCACCCCTAAAAGTGTTGGCGACCGATTGAATAAATATTGTGGGTAAAAAAAAAAAAAAAAAAAGTCAAAAATTTCGCGCTCGCTTCGCTCGCGATCAGCACAGAAAGAAGGACGTGACGCGCCCCTAAAGGTGTTGGCAACCGATTCAATACATATTGTCGGTAAAAAAAAAAAAAAAAAAAAAAAAACGCTCGCTTCGCTCGCGATCGACATGAAAAAGGCAACGACGTGACGCCCCGTAAAATTGTCGGCGACCTATTCAATCAATATATTCGGTTGAAAAACAAAGTCAAAAGTTTCCCAATCGCTTCCCTGCCGATCGACATAAAAAAAAAGGCAACCCCTTCACCTCTCCTTATGCATTCATCAGTAAACATACAACCATAGATCACAATACCACTCACATCACCTATCAGTTCTCCACGTCCATCAAGATCCAATCATCGCCCTGGCCCTTTATGATGATACACAACATTACATGTTATTGTGTGCATTGCCCCGCGTTACAATACATGACCAAAAAAAAAAGAGAAAAAGAGCTGCACTGCCTTCAGTGTAGACATGTTCGTATTCGTAGAAAATGATTTTAGGTACACGATAGTACAGTAATCTATCTTCACATGCTTCAGATGTGAACGATACCTACACATGAAGAGGGCTCCCGAGGTTTCCTTTTCCAATAGGATGGAGCTCCACCACACTTGCAGAATGACGAGAAGTTATGTTAATAAATATATCCCAGAGTGTTTCGTAACTCGCCCTTGGTCCTAATGATGAAGCGTTCTTCAGATGGCCCCGATGTCTCCACACATGATACTATGCGACTTCTTTTCACGAGGCTCTCAAAGATCACGTTTGTGTCCTAACATTCTCTGCAGATATGACACAGCTGCGATAGCGGATCACAGAAGCCTTTCCTCTCCTTACAAGAGACGTGTTCATTCGAGCATGGGAGTAATTCGACTATCGATCAAATATCTCCCGTGTCACGATAGTAGTCACTTTCAATTCTTCTAACGAAGGTAAGAAAAAATGCTATACAAACTTCCTTTCGGTATATAAAGGATTAGGGGCCCAGAGAATATTTTCTTTCAAGAGGATACATTCTTTTTCGAACACCCTGTATATAGATCCTCTAATTATAACTGCAAACAAAATGTTGATTTTGCAATTGCTTCCATGAGAGAAAATTCTGTGCACTTTCTTTCTGAAGGGCCGGGCCTAAACGTTTTCCTTAATCATTAAATTTAGTAGTTATCTACAATTACATAGTTTTCCATTGTTCTCAAAATAAAGATTTTTCTCTATGAATTGTTGAATGTTGCTAGGGATATTGAAGTAATTCTTTTTAGTGTTTTTTTCTTTACAATAATGTACTGAACGCCTGCATTAAGGAAGTTCGTGTGTCCATCTTGCAAAATGTTTCGTCTTTTTTCATGCCCACTAAGATAAATATTCATTTTGCTCTTTTCTCCGTATGCAAACCACATTTCTTAAAGGCAACATTTTCATACAAATGTAGTACTAAAAACTTCTAATTGGCAACATCTGGGCTGCGAAGAGGAAAAAGAAAGAAATCTCGTACGTATTCGCGCGCA
Source organism: Thermobia domestica (assembly GCF_964235325.1). Classification (NCBI taxonomy): domain Eukaryota; kingdom Metazoa; phylum Arthropoda; class Insecta; order Zygentoma; family Lepismatidae; genus Thermobia; species Thermobia domestica. Next base: position 22,041 of record NW_027657532.1, on the reverse strand, counting down.
ATTCGGAATTAGCCAATGAAAAGCACAAAAGCGGCCACCATCTCTCTCTCTTTCTTATTAACGGTTTTGTACTTTCTGCAGTTCTATCAGTGCTGCTAACCTCTTACTATATCATTGAATATGTATGTTTATATATATATATATATATATATATATATATATATATATATATATATATATATATATATATATATATATATATATATATATTTTACAAAAAATCATACTACTACGGAATAATATTAAATGCCTGTAAACCTCATTTCTGTTTGCACTTTCTGTTACACTACCTTCCCCGAACTTCTTTCAAGTTATTAAGTGCAGAACGGGGAGTTATACATATTTACTTGCGCTTTCACAATATCTGCACATTGTGTAATAATAGGAGACGTATAAAATAAAACTATATACTAATACGTATATATATATATATATATATATATATATATATATATATATATATATATATATATATATATATATATATACAGTACACATTCCACTATCCGAGGCTTTCCTTTTCTTTTCTTGCTGACGATAAATTACGCTCTTAGAAATGTTGTCTGAAAACAATAAGAATATGTGCAAAAAATACAATCAGAGGTAGAGGTCTTTAACAGGAACTAAGCAAGGGAGTTGAAAAATTTTTATGCATGTAAAAAATATAGACATGAACCAACTTGTGAAATAAAAAGACCAGAAAACTACTCTTTCTAAATTATGTGTAAACTTTTTACCGAAAACGAAAGTTGCACGAAAGACTTTTTGTCCCTTTTTTGGCCTCCGGTGCTTGGGGTCCCTGGTTCAATCCCAGCTCGTGCCGTGTGAACTTTGTCGTGCATAAAGACCGTGCTCATGGGTTTTCTCGGGTTTCTCCCGTTTCCTCCCACTTTCTTCATTCAGTACTCATCATCACCGTCTCCTTTAGCGTAACCGGTATAAGTATGCGACGTAAATCTAAAGATTTCATTTCATTTCCCTTTTCTGCTCATACTGCTGATTATGCGCGATTATGCCAACATCCAACTCCGCGGATAATCGTGCGATTACTGTATATACAACTAATACAGATACGTAATTACATTATCAGTTACAGTATCGGTTTTTATTTACTAATTTGCCTCACTTTATTTGCATCCCTGCAGTAAATAATTCTTATCGATAATAGTTAAAATGTATATTACATTTTAGTGCTTCACGACTGAATGATCATCTGCCTTACGTTATCTCGCAGCTGAAGAGGATGCTACACTGAAAACTACCTTGCGTTATAAAGGGTAAGTGAAACATATCTTAAAAATATCTTTCATACATTTCATTGTGTACATTAAAGAATGTAAGTTTGCCTTTTTCCTGTAATCAATACTTAATAAAGGATTTATTTTTATTTATTTATATACAATTTCATACGTGGTTCGTGATAGTAAACTCGATAGGACATAGTGGCACTATGAACATCCGAATCACTCATCATTCGAACATTCAAATATTTATTCGAATATTAGTATATTCCAAGTAATGTTAACGACGTTAATATGCTTGCCTTTATAGTTAATAATGTCAATTCTTACTTAAAACATACTTCCTTAACAGGACATTGAAGAAAAGGTAGTTGCCAACGGCCATACCATGCTGAATATACCGGTTCTCGTCCGATCACCGAAGTCAAGCAGCATCGGGCCTGGTCAGTACTTGGATGGGTGACCGCCTGGGAACACCAGGTGCTGTTGGCATCTCTTTTTCAAATTTCATTATCCTTCAAGTACGAAAATACTAGAAACATTAATTTTATAGTACTTTCAAGAGATAATTTATCAACATTATTTCATAGCGATTAATCGATATTCTAAGCGTTATACCCACTATTTCTTACACTAACAGCCTGTTTATTTGCACGGCACATTAAAATAACCTGATTTCCGATCCGTGTGCACCTACTACTATACTTAACACGGAATGTATTACCACTTTTTAAAAGTAAATTATTATGACTAAGTGTAGATCTCCGGCGAGTAAATGCCTTTCGTATACAAGCACGACACATCTCCGCTATGTGCTTTACTTTTTTACTAACAGCATATAGAAATTGGATTTCAAGGTGTTTCTACATAACAGAATGAAGCAAATTTCGTGATTTAACTCTTTCGAATAATGTGTTGGTCCTGACAAGGACCGTTTGAAATGAAAAATCTTGAAGAAGATTTTTACTTAGAGCTTGTGTACTTGGTAACAGCCTTCGTACCCTCACTTACAGCGTGCTTGGCAAGTTCACCAGGCAAAAGAAGGCGCACAGCTGTTTGGATTTCCCGGCTGGTGATAGTTGACCGCTTATTGTAATGGGCCAAACGAGAAGCTTCAGCAGCAATACGCTCGAAGATGTCATTAACAAAGCTGTTCATGATACTCATAGCTTTGCTAGATATGCCAGTGTCAGGATGCACTTGCTTCAAAACTTTGTAGATGTAAATGGCATAGCTCTCCTTCCTCCTCCTCTTCTTCTTCTTATCTCCCTTGGAGATATTCTTTTGGGCTTTACCAGCCTTCTTTGCAGCCTTTCCGCTAGTTTTTGGTGGCATGATGACTCACTCGTTCAGCAAAATTAGATGTGTCCGCCGATTTATCGACTTCATTTAAATTACAGTACGTGTTTCAATTCGCGCCAACTGCCTTGCTTTTCATTTGATGCACTCGGGTGCACGCTTGAAGTAGTAACAAAACTGACTTGATTCATGGGAGGCCGCAATTTTTCCTCTCATCTTATTACGAAAGAATATTGAACAATGTCTGGTCGCGGCAAAGGTGGAAAAGTCAAGGGAAAGAGCAAGTCCCGCTCCAGCAGGGCTGGCCTTCAATTCCAGTAGGCAGAATCCATCGTCTTTTGCGAAAGGGTAACTATGCCGAACGAGTTGGTGCTGGCGCTCCCGTGTATTTGGCTGCAGTCATGGAATACCTGGCAGCTGAAGTTCTTGAGTTGGCAGGCAACGCTGCTCGTGACAACAAGAAGACTAGGATTATTCCACGTCATCTGCAGTTAGCTATCCGTAACGACGAGGAATTAAACAAGTTGTTGTCTGGAGTTACAATCGCTCAGGGTGGTGTTTTGCCCAACATTCAAGCTGTACTTCTGCCCAAGAAAACTGAGAAGAAGGCATAAATGTAAGACCTATATCTCATACAAATCGGCCCTTATGAGGGCCACAAACCCCTTTATAGAGGAGATTTACGATTGAAATGAATTGTTTTCGATATACAGACTCATCAAAAGTGTCTGAGATAGTTGCTTAGTGTCATTCGAAATTCTCGCTGCTATTCGATTAATTAGTATGTGTAGTCGTCGATCGTAATTGAAGCCCATAGGAAGTCACACTATCTTTAGAATACTCCAAACAGCGATGTGCTTAGTTCCCACTACATTATTAATTATAAGATCATTACCTTTTGTATTGTCGCTAGCTACATTTTTTTGATATTTGCGTACATCGGGCTCATATTACCCAGAGGACAGGACAGTCGAGCCCAGATTCTCAGCAATGGAAGAAAACCTCATACCACATATTCTCATGTACTTCATGCTAGACAAAGGAATTTCCAACATTCTTAAAGCACTCATGTTTCTCTCTTGCGTTGGCTTGGCTGAAATTACTCTGTTCAATATGTTCTCGACATTTATTATTGTTCATTACTATGCCCCAATGACATCATGAACAGAGCGGATCAAAAAACTTTCCTAAATTTCTTTTGCAACATAGTAATGACATTAAATGCACACTTAAGTACGATTTATTCTTTGCAAGGTCGATATTCATATTTGTGTGATATGTGTTATATGTATATGGTTTGTAATACGCAACTACTCTTATTCTCTGATCTCAGAACTCATTTGCTACTGTGCCCAACGAGCGAGCCTAGGTTTCTTGTAACTACTGCCTTTCTTTAGTAAATAATGTGAAGTATACAATGCATTAACCTACATCTCATATTTGTATTACTCTTTATTTTACTAACCCGCTACGAAGTGTCATTAATTTACATGTAAATCACAATAGACACTACCGCAAAAGAAAAAAATCGAACCCAAGACCACGTAAACAAGATAAAGGACAAGATTCAGGTTTCTAACGCATTATTCGCCCCTCACAGCACAGTATAGAAGTTGTATAAGCCTCTATACGTACATCCTACTGTCAGAACAGAAATTCCGACTTGCGTTTCGCATCTCTCATGCTCGCTACTTCCAACAAATCGCCAATTTCCAACCAGAACCCCTTCTCCAGCATTAATACTGCTACATATGAATACGTATACATGAACGTACATAATGTAAAAAAAAACGTATGATTTTCTCAAATTAATCTCTCTACGTCTGTAATTTTGTGTGCATCAAAAGGCTTTAATGTAGTTACACGAATTCTTATAATCTAACAGAAAATCGCACAAAGTAAATCTTTCCCTTTATATAAATTTGTTGGCTCTGAAAAGAGCCGTTTATGCCAATTTTATATCCAAAATAGGAGGAACCCCAACTTAACCTCCGAAACCGTACAGGGTTCTTCCTTGCCTCTTCAAGGCATACACAACATCCATAGCTTGTCACTGTCTTCCTCTTGGCGTGTTCTGTGTATGTAACAGCATCTCTGATTACGTTCTCCAGGAATACTTTCAATACTCCTCGGGTCTCTTCATAAATGACCAGAGATACGCTTCACACCACCACGGCGAGCAAGACGCCTAATAGCGGGTTTGGTGATACCCTGGATGTTGTCACGAAGAACTTTACGGTGGCGCTTGGCACCTCCTTTGCCAAGACCCTTGCCTCCTTTTCCACGTCCTGTCATTTCGATATGTTACTGCTTCGCTCACCACACACGAGAAATACAAGCCCAAGCAGCCCAAGACTCGTGGTTTTGTTCCTTCGATCATGCAGGGAAAGCACGGAGGAAAAACACAAAACGTGTCTAAGCCAATGAGAACTGTCCTTTTCGACTGACTTTATCCAATGAGAAATAGCTTGATTTAACGGTTTTGCTCTTTATATAACTTGACTTCATTCAGCGCGCAATTATTTGAAACAAGTCGTGACAGTTGCAATGGCACGTACCAAGCAGACAGCTAGGAAATCTACTGGAGGCAAAGCTCCTCGAAAGCAGCTTGCCACCAAAGCTGCAAGAAAGAGTGCTCCAGCTACCGGTGGAGTGAAAAAGCCCCATCGTTACAGGCCTGGTACTGTGGCTCTCCGAGAAATTCGTCGTTACCAGAAGAGCACTGAATTGCTCATCCGCAAGCTGCCCTTCCAACGACTCGTCCGAGAAATTGCACAAGATTTCAAGACAGATCTTCGCTTCCAAAGCTCAGCTGTCATGGCTTTACAGGAGGCAAGTGAAGCTTACCTTGTAGGGCTTTTCGAAGACACCAACTTGTGTGCTATTCACGCAAAGAGAGTCACAATCATGCCTAAGGACATTCAGCTTGCTCGCCGCATCCGTGGGGAACGTGCTTAAGTTTGAAGTTCTGGCACTGAGTTCAAAAACGGTCCTTTTTAGGACCAATACACTACTTAGAGATGCTGTTATCCTAACAAGGATCTTGTCCATACTTGTTATCTTTTTTTTTTAAATTCTCACGCCGTATGTTGCATAGTTAATACATCTACCTTCGTTTTCCTCTCGTTTCGTATATCATCCTATCTTTCAAGTATATTCTTTAGTTTTCCCCTATGTTTACCGATTGATTATCTTCGTTTTATGTGGTCAAGGATTCGATTTTGCCATATGTTGCATAAGTTAACTTCGATTCAACCACTGTTTGCCCTTCTCAACGTTATTAATCTCATAGAACTCGCAGGCGAAATATGTACTTCTTCCAAGGTAGCAAAAGTAATATTTTCTCAGAGGTCGCTGCTGTTGAATGCAAACGTTAAACTAAACTTTCTTTAAGTGTCTGTTTGTACTTAACATCAGTTCAATTGTACACCTACATTTCTGCTGGTGTTACTATTTTTCTTTATAGCAATATTACGAATTATAAGACGGTATCCGTGGTTATTAGCGTGTTCCCTTTTCCTAACACTTTCTCATTACACCAGTATTTCCATCATTCATTAGGCGTAATCACCCGTCTCCTTTATCATAAAAATCATAATAGTACGACGTTAAATTGAAACAGTCTACTTCACTTTCACGAGTTGTAATAAGTTCGAACATTTCTTTCACCCCAGCCTTGAAAAGAGTTGATTTTAGTTTAGTGTCCCTTTCAGCAGCAAGGCTGTTTCAAACGTGGACCTACTTATTAACGTGCAATGCGAAACATTTGAGCTCCCACCGAGAATCGAACCCAGTCAGCCTGCAAAAGTTTTTCTAACAAATGCATTAAGTGCGTTTTCTGTACTGTTTCGCTACTTGAAGATAGGAACAAGGAAAAAGTAAGTGATCACAAATTGACATTACGTAATGTGTTCCCCATTTTTTTTCGAGTACACCATTCTTGACACCCGTGAAAGCTTTCTTTCCCCACCCTCAATTCCCCTCTGTTATAAAGCACTTACATCAAGAAGTGCTTCGGTTAAAAAGAAAACTCAAAGTCCCTTGCGTGTATACTATACATTGCTATGAATGAACATGTGATAATGATAGGAAAAGCACAATTTTACTCTTCTCAAAGTATTTGATGGCTCTAAAAAGAGCCGTTTTAAAATGTCAGATGATTTACTGACACATTTACTTCTTCTTTGGTGCAGCCTTCTTAGCACTTTTCGGTTTTGCTGTAGCCTTCTTTGGCTTCGGGGCCTTTGGCTTCTTGGGAGTTTTTGCCTTCTTCACTTTAGATGGTGATTTCTTAGGTTTGGGAGCAGCAGCCTTTTTCTTTTCACCAGTCTTCTTGGGACGTTTAGCTGCTGGCTTTTTCGCAGGCTTCTTCTCCTTTGATGCTGATCGTTTCGCCTTGGTTGAAGATCCACCTTCAGGCTTCTCCTTCAGCGATGAAGCACTAAGCTTAAACGATCCAGATGCACCTTTTCCCTTGGTCTGAACCAAAGACCCAGAAGCAACTGCACTTCTCAAGTATTTCTTGATAAATGGAGCAAGCTTCTCGGCATCCACTTTGTAGTTCTGAGAGATGTATTTCTTAATAGCTTGCAGTGAACTTCCTCCCCTTTCCTTCAAATTCTTGATGGCGTTGTTCACCATTTCTGATGTTCTTGGATGAGAAGGTGTTGTTTTTGGTTTCTTAGGCTTTGCAGACTTCTTAGGAGAAGCCTGTGCCGGGGCTGCAGGTGCTGATGCCGTATCTGCCATTGCTTTCTGCAATAAACTCAACGATACTGAAGAATGAAATTTTCGCTGGCAGGCAGCGTTGAGTTTGGTTACGGAGCGCGGACCGGATAGAAAGCACTTGCTGAGGCGGGCTGAGGTAAACAGAAGTTCGTAGTTGCCACAACGATAAGTGTGTTTCCTTCTATTTTGATAAACGATTTTTTTCAGGTATTCAATGAATGCACCAGATCCTATTCTTCCTTACTGGCTAGAAGAAACTTTATTCCACATAACTCAAAAGGCATTTGTTTTTATTCGCTTTTCTATTTTATGTTTCAGTCATTGCTAAGTCGGTCACACTACTTTTTCACCCTCCTTGTGCTTATAATTTTCATAATTTAACATGGAAATACTTATCAATAAATAATTATATTACCATGGTAATTAACTTCAATCCTTCCTGTGATTATACGCAAAGTACCATCTTCGTACTGCTTACTATAGTTCAATGAAGGGAATCTATAAAGTAACGCGTGTCGCACACATCTGCCTTGCAAACTCCCTGGCCTACTTCCAATGTATAGACTTTTATTTCAAATCCTGATTTAATTTCATAATTTTCTGTAGATTTTAACATTTTATTACCCAGCTTCTTAATACGAATGACAATCAAGCCTAAATATTTATTCCCTTTAACTTTATTTTTCTTTTTTATTTTGTGCCTTGTTTCATATTTGTTCTTACGTTAGCAATTAACGCACTTACCGTAGTTATGTATGAACAGGTTGTTTCTATATTTATTTTATTCCAAATAAATTAAATATATATACGGATTATTTTATGGTAGTTGATATTTTCTGTTGTTTCCTACGTGAATTGAGGAAACGCACGGACTTTCGCCTAATTCTTGTGCTACTTTCATATGTCTGTATCTGTCGAATGCTGTCGATCTGTCGAAATGTGTATTACTATCTGTCGATTCATCGAGTGAACTGAATTCGTTAACCATTTCACCAGGCGCGCATGCATTTTTTTTTTCTTCTAAGGGATCCAAGCTTCGGGGGGCAAGGTTCCAATACTACAAGCCACTATGTCTATATACTATTATTCTGCATTCGAAAACACGATAAATATTCCACTTACTTTTTCACAAAAACATGATACAGACAGAGTACAGATGAAGTGTAAGATCAGATTTATATTGATGATACATCAATATTTTCCCTGTTAATAACTACATTTAATGAGAAAGTCTGCAAATGTATGTTCACTTAGGAACTTTTGCGAGGAGTCCGCACCCGGTGGACACCCCGTGAGTACGCCTCTGCACTTGACTATACTTCGAATTATACTGCAAACAGTTGTATTTTAGTTTCCCCGTTTAGTTCATCGATATCATTAACACAAAGAAAATAGATGTTATAGATGCGTATTCTCAGTTCTCGCTTTATATCCGGACGTCTGCAAAAATCTACTCCTTTTCTTTCTTTCACGCATCCACCAAACTAACAATGATTTGTATTATAATATTTGCGCATAAAATGTATATCTCATACCTTCCATGTTCTCAAGTATTCATAGACAAAAACGGTTACTTTCTGCGAACAAATTGTCCAAACACAGTGCAAATGTCATCTATAGATTGTCCTGGTTCCGTCTGCGTGTACATAACAATGCGTCATAATCATACATTGCACATTAAGGATATCAATTAATCTTCCCAAATTCCTAGATATGCCTGGCAAAAGTTCCGCGTGTTGTAAGGATATTACATTTGTACTACCGACAAGGTGGTATCTTCCAACATTGAAGTTCAATAAACCCCAAATGTGTCGGATATAGTATTTGATTTCTTGTCTCATTGTTTGCGTCAGAGATGTCTTCTCAAGTTAGGATTTACGATACATACAGGATGAGTTGTATATATTGTTGCTGCCAGCTCTATATTAATCCCATATTTGTAAACGAATAAAAACAGTATTCTAATTATAACAATGTGCTCACAATTAATTTTATTCTTAATTGTTATACGTATTGTTGATTAAAAATGAAAATGTTGCTAAGTGAATTTTATTAATATTTTCTGTTGCGTGATATAGGAAGTGAGTGAAATATTGGAGGAATATAGTGTGCGTAGCAGATGATGTGCAGTGGCTTTGGATCGCCTGTGATAAGGTAAGGCATTTGCTATTTTAATTAACACATTTTATATACTGTAATCCTAATTATTTTTATGTGAATGTGCTTACTACTTGTGTATTCAGTGGGACCGATGTTTTAATATGTATGGTCAAGCAGTGTCGAGCCTGGTCAGTGTGTGGATAGGTGACCATTTTTTGTAAATCGATAACATTTAACTTTGTAAACACGGATGAAGTAGAAGTATATTTATTTTATTTTTTACCTCAAATATGTAGGACACTTCTCCTTTGTACATCAATTATTATTATTAGTTCAACTTGTTTACAAGTTAAATGAAAAGAATAGTCGTTATCGTGTGATGATTGTGCTCATTAGGCTAAAGAAGACTCGTGATAAGAAAGAAAAGAAGAACGGTGCTCAAGTTTCGTCACAGCATATTCTCAAAAATTTACAGGCAAAATTCAGTGTTCTGCATGAAAAGGCATATTTGTACGAAAAAAAAAAAAAATTCTGCAGACGACAGAATTAAATAAAGTAATACACATGTATTTTAGAGTTACTGGTGTAAAATCATTACAAGTGCTTTGCCAGGTGGCCAATAAAAAGCACGAATACTATTTAAGGGAGCCAAAACAGGAGAAAGCTGGGGGCCTGAGCGATAGCAAGAATGTGCGTCCAAAGTGAACAGGAGCGAAGGCGACGCGGGTATACGTATAAGCAAGGGTAGTGGAAACCAGTTAGTTTTCGAGTTTCAATAGCACTTGTCATGCATCCATACTAGTAGCGCCCCGCTTGTAAACATTAAGTACACTATGCAAGAATACACCGCCGGTGGAAAATAGTACCTAATACAGTTATCTTTCATATATACTGACTTATTTTACAGTAGTAACCCAACACTAGTAAACGTAAAATAAAAGTGTATAACTTTATATTTAATTCTATCGCCTGGCTTAGTTTTTCACCTGTAAGATGTACTTATTTAGAGCAAGTTTCTTAACTAGCAAATTAAACCGAGAACCACAGCAACCATATATATATTCTTATGATGTACTTTTCTTTGAGTGGTGTTCTCTGTCTATTCAATAACATTTTCTCAGTTTAATGCTAGCAAAAAACAAAACAAAATCAAAGTGTTTCTATATAAATTTAGTTCACCGTGTTGTAATATCACATGGAATTGAAAAACGAATAGTCGAACCTCTGCTATCTCGATCAAACTTCTCAGGATGATACTGACTTACCGCAGAAGTTCGACTGAATACGTTTCTCAGTTCCATGGGAGAACCTGGAGAAGCAAAAGCCTGCGCAACGGAAAATACTAAATAAACTTGTAGAGCAGGTCAAGATGTATCATCATGCCAAGTTTCATTCAGATCAGAGAAGTTTGGCTGCAGCCATTTTCATTACAAAGCACAAAATGGATGGTCCCTAACCTCGAGAATCTTCACAATTGTCGACGAGTTGAACTGCACTCATCTGATCAAAATCAAACTTAAAATGGCAGTTCACTTTCAACTGTTAAATAATATGATATGCAGGCTTCTGCTTTCCTAGTTACAGTCTATCCACTGTGGTATGCATATTAGTAGAAATGTGAGAGTGCATATTTATTAAAGATTTGCTTCAAAAAGCGATGAAAGACATAGGCATTCCCGCGGGCGGTGATAACAAGATGCCGGAAAACGAACAAGCAGAAAGAATATGGGCTGAAGAAGTGTAAACGACGACGCGGCGGCCCGTAAAGGTGTTGCCGTCCTATTAAATGAATAATATCAAAAGAAAGAAAAAAAAAGTAAAAAATTTCGCGCTCGTAATCAAGACAGAAAGCAACTAAAGGAAATCTTTGTTTTACGTCCCACGTTATGCCGCTTAGGCTAAAAGAGGCGCTGATTATGAGAAATGATTGAAATGGTGGTGGAATGAAGAAAGTGGGAGGAAACGGGAGAACCCCGCGGTAACCCACCGCACATAGTTTTTGTCCACCATAAAGTTAACTTGGCGGGGGCTCAAGACAGAAAGACGGTTGGAAAAACAAATAAACGATGTTCCATCCCGTAAAAATGTTGGCGACCTATGAAATCAATATTTTTTCTTAAAGAAAAAAAAAAGAATTAAAAAGAGAAAAAAAGGTCAAAATTTCGCGCTCGCTTCGCTCGCGATCAGCAGAGAAAAGAGGACGTGACGCACCCCTAAAAGTGTTGGCGACCGATTGAATAAATATTGTGGGTAAAAAAAAAAAAAAAAAAGTCAAAAATTTCGCGCTCGCTTCGCTCGCGATCAGCACAGAAAGAAGGACGTGACGCGCCCCTAAAGGTGTTGGCAACCGATTCAATACATATTGTCGGTAAAAAAAAAAAAAAAAAAAAACGCTCGCTTCGCTCGCGATCGACATGAAAAAGGCAACGACGTGACGCCCCGTAAAATTGTCGGCGACCTATTCAATCAATATATTCGGTTGAAAAACAAAGTCAAAAGTTTCCCAATCGCTTCCCTGCCGATCGACATAAAAAAAAAGGCAACCCCTTCACCTCTCCTTATGCATTCATCAGTAAACATACAACCATAGATCACAATACCACTCACATCACCTATCAGTTCTCCACGTCCATCAAGATCCAATCATCGCCCTGGCCCTTTATGATGATACACAACATTACATGTTATTGTGTGCATTGCCCCGCGTTACAATACATGACCAAAAAAAAAAGAGAAAAAGAGCTGCACTGCCTTCAGTGTAGACATGTTCGTATTCGTAGAAAATGATTTTAGGTACACGATAGTACAGTAATCTATCTTCACATGCTTCAGATGTGAACGATACCTACACATGAAGAGGGCTCCCGAGGTTTCCTTTTCCAATAGGATGGAGCTCCACCACACTTGCAGAATGACGAGAAGTTATGTTAATAAATATATCCCAGAGTGTTTCGTAACTCGCCCTTGGTCCTAATGATGAAGCGTTCTTCAGATGGCCCCGATGTCTCCACACATGATACTATGCGACTTCTTTTCACGAGGCTCTCAAAGATCACGTTTGTGTCCTAACATTCTCTGCAGATATGACACAGCTGCGATAGCGGATCACAGAAGCCTTTCCTCTCCTTACAAGAGACGTGTTCATTCGAGCATGGGAGTAATTCGACTATCGATCAAATATCTCCCGTGTCACGATAGTAGTCACTTTCAATTCTTCTAACGAAGGTAAGAAAAAATGCTATACAAACTTCCTTTCGGTATATAAAGGATTAGGGGCCCAGAGAATATTTTCTTTCAAGAGGATACATTCTTTTTCGAACACCCTGTATATAGATCCTCTAATTATAACTGCAAACAAAATGTTGATTTTGCAATTGCTTCCATGAGAGAAAATTCTGTGCACTTTCTTTCTGAAGGGCCGGGCCTAAACGTTTTCCTTAATCATTAAATTTAGTAGTTATCTACAATTACATAGTTTTCCATTGTTCTCAAAATAAAGATTTTTCTCTATGAATTGTTGAATGTTGCTAGGGATATTGAAGTAATTCTTTTTAGTGTTTTTTTCTTTACAATAATGTACTGAACGCCTGCATTAAGGAAGTTCGTGTGTCCATCTTGCAAAATGTTTCGTCTTTTTTCATGCCCACTAAGATAAATATTCATTTTGCTCTTTTCTCCGTATGCAAACCACATTTCTTAAAGGCAACATTTTCATACAAATGTAGTACTAAAAACTTCTAATTGGCAACATCTGGGCTGCGAAGAGGAAAAAGAAAGAAATCTCGTACGTATTCGCGCGCAATTCGGAATTAGCCAATGAAAAGCACAAAAGCGGCCACCATCTCTCTCTCTTTCTTATTAACGGTTTTGTACTTTCTGCAGTTCTATCAGTGCTGCTAACCTCTTACTATATCATTGAATATGTATGTTTATATATATATATATATATATATATATATATATATATATATATATATATATATATATATATATATATATATATATATATATTTTACAAAAAATCATACTACTACGGAATAATATTAAATGCCTGTAAACCCTCATTTCTGTTTGCACTTTCTGTTACACTACCTTCCCCGAACTTCTTTCAAGTTATTAAGTGCAGAACGGGGAGTTATACATATTTACTTGCGCTTTCACAATATCTGCACATTGTGTAATAATAGGAGACGTATAAAATAAAACTATATACTAATACGTATATATATATATATATATATATATATATATATATATATATATATATATATATATATATATATATATATACAGTACACATTCCACTATCCGAGGCTTTCCTTTTCTTTTCTTGCTGACGATAAATTACGCTCTTAGAAATGTTGTCTGAAAACAATAAGAATATGTGCAAAAAATACAATCAGAGGTAGAGGTCTTTAACAGGAACTAAGCAAGGGAGTTGAAAAATTTTTTATGCATGTAAAAAATATAGACATGAACCAACTTGTGAAATAAAAAGACCAGAAAACTACTCTTTCTAAATTATGTGTAAACTTTTTACCGAAAACGAAAGTTGCACGAAAGACTTTTTGTCCCTTTTTTGGCCTCCGGTGCTTGGGGTCCCTGGTTCAATCCCAGCTCGTGCCGTGTGAACTTTGTCGTGCATAAAGACCGTGCTCATGGGTTTTCTCGGGTTTCTCCCGTTTCCTCCCACTTTCTTCATTCAGTACTCATCATCACCGTCTCCTTTAGCGTAACCGGTATAAGTATGCGACGTAAATCTAAAGATTTCATTTCATTTCCCTTTTCTGCTCATACTGCTGATTATGCGCGATTATGCCAACATCCAACTCCGCGGATAATCGTGCGATTACTGTATATACAACTAATACAGATACGTAATTACATTATCAGTTACAGTATCGGTTTTTATTTACTAATTTGCCTCACTTTATTTGCATCCCTGCAGTAAATAATTCTTATCGATAATAGTTAAAATGTATATTACATTTTAGTGCTTCACGACTGAATGATCATCTGCCTTACGTTATCTCGCAGCTGAAGAGGATGCTACACTGAAAACTACCTTGCGTTATAAAGGGTAAGTGAAACATATCTTAAAAATATCTTTCATACATTTCATTGTGTACATTAAAGAATGTAAGTTTGCCTTTTTCCTGTAATCAATACTTAATAAAGGATTTATTTTTATTTATTTATATACAATTTCATACGTGGTTCGTGATAGTAAACTCGATAGGACATAGTGGCACTATGAACATCCGAATCACTCATCATTCGAACATTCAAATATTTATTCGAATATTAGTATATTCCAAGTAATGTTAACGACGTTAATATGCTTGCCTTTATAGTTAATAATGTCAATTCTTACTTAAAACATACTTCCTTAACAGGACATTGAAGAAAAGGTAGTTGCCAACGGCCATACCATGCTGAATATACCGGTTCTCGTCCGATCACCGAAGTCAAGCAGCATCGGGCCTGGTCAGTACTTGGATGGGTGACCGCCTGGGAACACCAGGTGCTGTTGGCATCTCTTTTTCAAATTTCATTATCCTTCAAGTACGAAAATACTAGAAACATTAATTTTATAGTACTTTCAAGAGATAATTTATCAACATTATTTCATAGCGATTAATCGATATTCTAAGCGTTATACCCACTATTTCTTACACTAACAGCCTGTTTATTTGCACGGCACATTAAAATAACCTGATTTCCGATCCGTGTGCACCTACTACTATACTTAACACGGAATGTATTACCACTTTTTAAAAGTAAATTATTATGACTAAGTGTAGATCTCCGGCGAGTAAATGCCTTTCGTATACAAGCACGACACATCTCCGCTATGTGCTTTACTTTTTTACTAACAGCATATAGAAATTGGATTTCAAGGTGTTTCTACATAACAGAATGAAGCAAATTTCGTGATTTAACTCTTTCGAATAATGTGTTGGTCCTGACAAGGACCGTTTGAAATGAAAAATCTTGAAGAAGATTTTTACTTAGAGCTTGTGTACTTGGTAACAGCCTTCGTACCCTCACTTACAGCGTGCTTGGCAAGTTCACCAGGCAAAAGAAGGCGCACAGCTGTTTGGATTTCCCGGCTGGTGATAGTTGACCGCTTATTGTAATGGGCCAAACGAGAAGCTTCAGCAGCAATACGCTCGAAGATGTCATTAACAAAGCTGTTCATGATACTCATAGCTTTGCTAGATATGCCAGTGTCAGGATGCACTTGCTTCAAAACTTTGTAGATGTAAATGGCATAGCTCTCCTTCCTCCTCCTCTTCTTCTTCTTATCTCCCTTGGAGATATTCTTTTGGGCTTTACCAGCCTTCTTTGCAGCCTTTCCGCTAGTTTTTGGTGGCATGATGACTCACTCGTTCAGCAAAATTAGATGTGTCCGCCGATTTATCGACTTCATTTAAATTACAGTACGTGTTTCAATTCGCGCCAACTGCCTTGCTTTTCATTTGATGCACTCGGGTGCACGCTTGAAGTAGTAACAAAACTGACTTGATTCATGGGAGGCCGCAATTTTTCCTCTCATCTTATTACGAAAGAATATTGAACAATGTCTGGTCGCGGCAAAGGTGGAAA
Source organism: Thermobia domestica (assembly GCF_964235325.1). Classification (NCBI taxonomy): domain Eukaryota; kingdom Metazoa; phylum Arthropoda; class Insecta; order Zygentoma; family Lepismatidae; genus Thermobia; species Thermobia domestica. Next base: position 6,064 of record NW_027657532.1, on the reverse strand, counting down.
AGTCAAGGGAAAGAGCAAGTCCCGCTCCAGCAGGGCTGGCCTTCAATTCCCAGTAGGCAGAATCCATCGTCTTTTGCGAAAGGGTAACTATGCCGAACGAGTTGGTGCTGGCGCTCCCGTGTATTTGGCTGCAGTCATGGAATACCTGGCAGCTGAAGTTCTTGAGTTGGCAGGCAACGCTGCTCGTGACAACAAGAAGACTAGGATTATTCCACGTCATCTGCAGTTAGCTATCCGTAACGACGAGGAATTAAACAAGTTGTTGTCTGGAGTTACAATCGCTCAGGGTGGTGTTTTGCCCAACATTCAAGCTGTACTTCTGCCCAAGAAAACTGAGAAGAAGGCATAAATGTAAGACCTATATCTCATACAAATCGGCCCTTATGAGGGCCACAAACCCCTTTATAGAGGAGATTTACGATTGAAATGAATTGTTTTCGATATACAGACTCATCAAAAGTGTCTGAGATAGTTGCTTAGTGTCATTCGAAATTCTCGCTGCTATTCGATTAATTAGTATGTGTAGTCGTCGATCGTAATTGAAGCCCATAGGAAGTCACACTATCTTTAGAATACTCCAAACAGCGATGTGCTTAGTTCCCACTACATTATTAATTATAAGATCATTACCTTTTGTATTGTCGCTAGCTACATTTTTTTGATATTTGCGTACATCGGGCTCATATTACCCAGAGGACAGGACAGTCGAGCCCAGATTCTCAGCAATGGAAGAAAACCTCATACCACATATTCTCATGTACTTCATGCTAGACAAAGGAATTTCCAACATTCTTAAAGCACTCATGTTTCTCTCTTGCGTTGGCTTGGCTGAAATTACTCTGTTCAATATGTTCTCGACATTTATTATTGTTCATTACTATGCCCCAATGACATCATGAACAGAGCGGATCAAAAAACTTTCCTAAATTTCTTTTGCAACATAGTAATGACATTAAATGCACACTTAAGTACGATTTATTCTTTGCAAGGTCGATATTCATATTTGTGTGATATGTGTTATATGTATATGGTTTGTAATACGCAACTACTCTTATTCTCTGATCTCAGAACTCATTTGCTACTGTGCCCAACGAGCGAGCCTAGGTTTCTTGTAACTACTGCCTTTCTTTAGTAAATAATGTGAAGTATACAATGCATTAACCTACATCTCATATTTGTATTACTCTTTATTTTACTAACCCGCTACGAAGTGTCATTAATTTACATGTAAATCACAATAGACACTACCGCAAAAGAAAAAAATCGAACCCAAGACCACGTAAACAAGATAAAGGACAAGATTCAGGTTTCTAACGCATTATTCGCCCCTCACAGCACAGTATAGAAGTTGTATAAGCCTCTATACGTACATCCTACTGTCAGAACAGAAATTCCGACTTGCGTTTCGCATCTCTCATGCTCGCTACTTCCAACAAATCGCCAATTTCCAACCAGAACCCCTTCTCCAGCATTAATACTGCTACATATGAATACGTATACATGAACGTACATAATGTAAAAAAAAACGTATGATTTTCTCAAATTAATCTCTCTACGTCTGTAATTTTGTGTGCATCAAAAGGCTTTAATGTAGTTACACGAATTCTTATAATCTAACAGAAAATCGCACAAAGTAAATCTTTCCCTTTATATAAATTTGTTGGCTCTGAAAAGAGCCGTTTATGCCAATTTTATATCCAAAATAGGAGGAACCCCAACTTAACCTCCGAAACCGTACAGGGTTCTTCCTTGCCTCTTCAAGGCATACACAACATCCATAGCTGTCACTGTCTTCCTCTTGGCGTGTTCTGTGTATGTAACAGCATCTCTGATTACGTTCTCCAGGAATACTTTCAATACTCCTCGGGTCTCTTCATAAATGAGACCAGAGATACGCTTCACACCACCACGGCGAGCAAGACGCCTAATAGCGGGTTTGGTGATACCCTGGATGTTGTCACGAAGAACTTTACGGTGGCGCTTGGCACCTCCTTTGCCAAGACCCTTGCCTCCTTTTCCACGTCCTGTCATTTCGATATGTTACTGCTTCGCTCACCACACACGAGAAATACAAGCCCAAGCAGCCCAAGACTCGTGGTTTTGTTCCTTCGATCATGCAGGGAAAGCACGGAGGAAAAACACAAAACGTGTCTAAGCCAATGAGAACTGTCCTTTTCGACTGACTTTATCCAATGAGAAATAGCTTGATTTAACGGTTTTGCTCTTTATATAACTTGACTTCATTCAGCGCGCAATTATTTGAAACAAGTCGTGACAGTTGCAATGGCACGTACCAAGCAGACAGCTAGGAAATCTACTGGAGGCAAAGCTCCTCGAAAGCAGCTTGCCACCAAAGCTGCAAGAAAGAGTGCTCCAGCTACCGGTGGAGTGAAAAAGCCCCATCGTTACAGGCCTGGTACTGTGGCTCTCCGAGAAATTCGTCGTTACCAGAAGAGCACTGAATTGCTCATCCGCAAGCTGCCCTTCCAACGACTCGTCCGAGAAATTGCACAAGATTTCAAGACAGATCTTCGCTTCCAAAGCTCAGCTGTCATGGCTTTACAGGAGGCAAGTGAAGCTTACCTTGTAGGGCTTTTCGAAGACACCAACTTGTGTGCTATTCACGCAAAGAGAGTCACAATCATGCCTAAGGACATTCAGCTTGCTCGCCGCATCCGTGGGGAACGTGCTTAAGTTTGAAGTTCTGGCACTGAGTTCAAAAACGGTCCTTTTTAGGACCAATACACTACTTAGAGATGCTGTTATCCTAACAAGGATCTTGTCCATACTTGTTATCTTTTTTTTTTAAATTCTCACGCCGTATGTTGCATAGTTAATACATCTACCTTCGTTTTCCTCTCGTTTCGTATATCATCCTATCTTTCAAGTATATTCTTTAGTTTTCCCCTATGTTTACCGATTGATTATCTTCGTTTTATGTGGTCAAGGATTCGATTTTGCCATATGTTGCATAAGTTAACTTCGATTCAACCACTGTTTGCCCTTCTCAACGTTATTAATCTCATAGAACTCGCAGGCGAAATATGTACTTCTTCCAAGGTAGCAAAAGTAATATTTTCTCAGAGGTCGCTGCTGTTGAATGCAAACGTTAAACTAAACTTTCTTTAAGTGTCTGTTTGTACTTAACATCAGTTCAATTGTACACCTACATTTCTGCTGGTGTTACTATTTTTCTTTATAGCAATATTACGAATTATAAGACGGTATCCGTGGTTATTAGCGTGTTCCCTTTTCCTAACACTTTCTCATTACACCAGTATTTCCATCATTCATTAGGCGTAATCACCCGTCTCCTTTATCATAAAAATCATAATAGTACGACGTTAAATTGAAACAGTCTACTTCACTTTCACGAGTTGTAATAAGTTCGAACATTTCTTTCACCCCAGCCTTGAAAAGAGTTGATTTTAGTTTAGTGTCCCTTTCAGCAGCAAGGCTGTTTCAAACGTGGACCTACTTATTAACGTGCAATGCGAAACATTTGAGCTCCCACCGAGAATCGAACCCAGTCAGCCTGCAAAAGTTTTTCTAACAAATGCATTAAGTGCGTTTTCTGTACTGTTTCGCTACTTGAAGATAGGAACAAGGAAAAAGTAAGTGATCACAAATTGACATTACGTAATGTGTTCCCCATTTTTTTTCGAGTACACCATTCTTGACACCCGTGAAAGCTTTCTTTCCCCACCCTCAATTCCCCTCTGTTATAAAGCACTTACATCAAGAAGTGCTTCGGTTAAAAAGAAAACTCAAAGTCCCTTGCGTGTATACTATACATTGCTATGAATGAACATGTGATAATGATAGGAAAAGCACAATTTTACTCTTCTCAAAGTATTTGATGGCTCTAAAAAGAGCCGTTTTAAAATGTCAGATGATTTACTGACACATTTACTTCTTCTTTGGTGCAGCCTTCTTAGCACTTTTCGGTTTTGCTGTAGCCTTCTTTGGCTTCGGGGCCTTTGGCTTCTTGGGAGTTTTTGCCTTCTTCACTTTAGATGGTGATTTCTTAGGTTTGGGAGCAGCAGCCTTTTTCTTTTCACCAGTCTTCTTGGGACGTTTAGCTGCTGGCTTTTTCGCAGGCTTCTTCTCCTTTGATGCTGATCGTTTCGCCTTGGTTGAAGATCCACCTTCAGGCTTCTCCTTCAGCGATGAAGCACTAAGCTTAAACGATCCAGATGCACCTTTTCCCTTGGTCTGAACCAAAGACCCAGAAGCAACTGCACTTCTCAAGTATTTCTTGATAAATGGAGCAAGCTTCTCGGCATCCACTTTGTAGTTCTGAGAGATGTATTTCTTAATAGCTTGCAGTGAACTTCCTCCCCTTTCCTTCAAATTCTTGATGGCGTTGTTCACCATTTCTGATGTTCTTGGATGAGAAGGTGTTGTTTTTGGTTTCTTAGGCTTTGCAGACTTCTTAGGAGAAGCCTGTGCCGGGGCTGCAGGTGCTGATGCCGTATCTGCCATTGCTTTCTGCAATAAACTCAACGATACTGAAGAATGAAATTTTCGCTGGCAGGCAGCGTTGAGTTTGGTTACGGAGCGCGGACCGGATAGAAAGCACTTGCTGAGGCGGGCTGAGGTAAACAGAAGTTCGTAGTTGCCACAACGATAAGTGTGTTTCCTTCTATTTTGATAAACGATTTTTTTCAGGTATTCAATGAATGCACCAGATCCTATTCTTCCTTACTGGCTAGAAGAAACTTTATTCCACATAACTCAAAAGGCATTTGTTTTTATTCGCTTTTCTATTTTATGTTTCAGTCATTGCTAAGTCGGTCACACTACTTTTTCACCCTCCTTGTGCTTATAATTTTCATAATTTAACATGGAAATACTTATCAATAAATAATTATATTACCATGGTAATTAACTTCAATCCTTCCTGTGATTATACGCAAAGTACCATCTTCGTACTGCTTACTATAGTTCAATGAAGGGAATCTATAAAGTAACGCGTGTCGCACACATCTGCCTTGCAAACTCCCTGGCCTACTTCCAATGTATAGACTTTTATTTCAAATCCTGATTTAATTTCATAATTTTCTGTAGATTTTAACATTTTATTACCCAGCTTCTTAATACGAATGACAATCAAGCCTAAATATTTATTCCCTTTAACTTTATTTTTCTTTTTTATTTTGTGCCTTGTTTCATATTTGTTCTTACGTTAGCAATTAACGCACTTACCGTAGTTATGTATGAACAGGTTGTTTCTATATTTATTTTATTCCAAATAAATTAAATATATATACGGATTATTTTATGGTAGTTGATATTTTCTGTTGTTTCCTACGTGAATTGAGGAAACGCACGGACTTTCGCCTAATTCTTGTGCTACTTTCATATGTCTGTATCTGTCGAATGCTGTCGATCTGTCGAAATGTGTATTACTATCTGTCGATTCATCGAGTGAACTGAATTCGTTAACCATTTCACCAGGCGCGCATGCATTTTTTTTTCTTCTAAGGGATCCAAGCTTCGGGGGGCAAGGTTCCAATACTACAAGCCACTATGTCTATATACTATTATTCTGCATTCGAAAACACGATAAATATTCCACTTACTTTTTCACAAAAACATGATACAGACAGAGTACAGATGAAGTGTAAGATCAGATTTATATTGATGATACATCAATATTTTCCCTGTTAATAACTACATTTAATGAGAAAGTCTGCAAATGTATGTTCACTTAGGAACTTTTGCCGAGGAGTCCGCACCCGGTGGACACCCCGTGAGTACGCCTCTGCACTTGACTATACTTCGAATTATACTGCAAACAGTTGTATTTTAGTTTCCCCGTTTAGTTCATCGATATCATTAACACAAAGAAAATAGATGTTATAGATGCGTATTCTCAGTTCTCGCTTTATATCCGGACGTCTGCAAAAATCTACTCCTTTTCTTTCTTTCACGCATCCACCAAACTAACAATGATTTGTATTATAATATTTGCGCATAAAATGTATATCTCATACCTTCCATGTTCTCAAGTATTCATAGACAAAAACGGTTACTTTCTGCGAACAAATTGTCCAAACAC